>NW_020201483.1:40255-41472 GCF_001531365.2 Cynara cardunculus var. scolymus
CTTACTTCCTCTTCGGCTTCTAGAGAGTCAAAGCACAGAAGATACAGGTCTCCTCTTCTGTTGGCTCTCATCACCTCTATCAATGTATCGGCTTTGTACATAATGCAAAATTTGACTTTGAAGAGCACATCCAGACCATTGTCACACAATTGACTGACACTTATGAAATTGTGTTTCAGTCCATCCACGTACGAGACTTGATTCATCTTTATTTCTCCCTTAACGATCATTCCATAGCCTTTAATCTTCCCCTTCTGATTTCCACCAAAAGCTAGAGAGCCTCCTTCTTGCTTTAAATAAGATGACCGAAGCTTTATGGTACCAGTCATGTGTCTCGAGCAACCTGAGTCAACAACCCAAGTAGACACATTCTGCTTCTTCTGCAATCAGACAACGTTTAATTTAGGTACCCACCTCCAATTGGGTCCTTTAACATTAGCTTGTTTGAGGTATGCCACAACATCCTTTGATTTGGTCTTATTGTTCTTKGAWGAAGAATTGCCAAGTTGTCTATTATTCACCCCAGATCCATGATTCATGGGGTGAGAGACCAAACATGACGAATGGTGAATGTGATTAGATATAACATGCATGATATTGAAACAATCACAGAAGGAGACATTGCAAGAAGCTTTCTTAAAATTTTCATTAAAATTATCAAAGAAGGGTACAAAGTTTATATTTTTAGAGCCCTTCTTAGGTATGGGCTTCTCTTTACAAGATTCCTTCCCTATCCTAGGCTCCTTTTTAAAACTCTTCTGTATTGATCCCCTCTTTGGTTTTCCTGCAATCACTGAGACAGAAGCAGTGTTAGATTGAGGCCATTTTCTCAATTGTTGCCAAGTGTAAATTGGTCTTTGAGTTGTAGAGGAAGAGCATTGAGAGTTACTTTGTCTTTGATTTTCTTTCTTTCTTTTCTCAAGATCAATATTAGTTTCTACAACTTGTGTAGGACTTTCTTCATGATCTGAGGCATATTCAAGCTTAGAAGTATCATTTTCAAAGAGCTCTGTGACAAAAACCTTTTTATAAAGAGACTCATTTTCAGAAGGCTCTGTGATGTGTTTTGAAAAAAATTCAAGAGCCTCTGAGGATAACTTTCTCTCAAGAGGATGAATGGTACACACAAAAGCACAGTTTACTTGAGTTTCTGGTTGTCCAAACTTAAAAATTCCTATCTGACTCTGTCTCATAAATCTCCTTGGAATGGAATCCTT
>NW_020201483.1:41677-60249 GCF_001531365.2 Cynara cardunculus var. scolymus
ATATAGTCTTCAAAAGCAACATTTTCCATTGTTAAACAAGTTTTTATGTCTGGAGCAACCAACAGCCTTCTTCTTTTGAAAATGGACTTTGTGTTAGGAATATTACTTTTAAGATTCTTTGAGGATCTAAAGGTACTCTCAAGAGTTTTGTTGGATTTAAAACCAGGTTTGTTGTCAAATTCTGAGAACCTAGACCTCTTCTGCCCATGTTAACTTTTATCTTTTTATAAACATTTTGATCATCTTGAAACTTTCTAATTTTGAGCTCTCTGTCAAGAACATCTTGGTGCAAAAATTCTCTTTCTTTTTGGAAGAATTCTTTGACAGAAGTAACATTGCATTTCTCATGCTCTAACTTCCTTAACTCATCCACCTTGTTTTTCAACTCTTTTTGAATCTCGGCAAACTTTTCTTTTGAAGATTTTTCCAAATTTACAAAATTTAATTGAGCTTCTTCAAACATTTTAAAAAATTTGTTTCTTTCCTCTGTGAGAAGAATGACTTATTTTTCACAAAGAGAAAGTTTTTCTTTTAGCTTGTAATGTTCCAAATGACATGAATCAAGATTATCAATGATCTCTGTGAATAGATCAATTGATTCAGAAGAGTAGGACGTAGAAACCTCTTGGTCATGTGATTCAGAGGAGTCAGAGTCGATCTTTGCCATTCCATAGAAGAACTCATCCTCTGTGTCCGAGTCTTCCCAAGCAAGAAGACCCTTCTGATCATCTTCGTTAGAGGATTCATCAGTTACTAACTCACTAGATTTAGCTAGTAGAGACTTCTGTTGATAGTAGTCAGCCTTCTTTTTGTAGAAGGCTGCATCTCTTGGACCCCTCTGAGGAGCCTTAGGCCCTTTTGACCAACAATCGGCTGCAAAGTGGCCTGGCTTGCCACGTCTAAAGCATCCTTCTCTCGTCTCTTCCTTCTTCTGTTCCTCTATCTTCTGTGAAGGCTTCTGCTCCTTCTCACTTGCATCAGATCTACCACCCTCTGTGAAGTTTCTTCTGTTGAAACTCTTGTACTCCTTYTTTTCACCACTCTTTCTATATTCTCTGGTGATCAAAGCCAGAGTCTTCATCATCTCTTTCATCGTGACTTCTTCTTCAGAACTCTCCTCACTCTCTGCTATCAGAATTTTCTTTTTCTTCTTCTTTTCCTTCTCTTCCTTCTTTGTTTCTCTCCCCTTTCCAGAGCTGTCATCCTCTGCAACCAGAGCAAGCGGACCACCATAGTTCTTCTTCATTTGAAGAACTTGAGGCTCTTGACTTTTAAGAGAACCAAATAAGTCATCCAAAGTCCTTGCTTCCAAATCTAAGGTGGCCTTCATTGACATGGTTAGATGCATCCATTCGATTACAAGGCTCTTCAAGAACAGAGAGTTGTTGTCCTCTGCAATTCTCATCACTCCATACCTTTTGCAATTGCTAATTAAGGTGTTTAATCTGGAGTATGTGTCTAACARGGATTCACCCTCCTTAGCCTTGAAGCTATGATATTCATCAATGCAAATGGCTCGATTGTTCTTGAGAGTTTTCTTACCTCCTTCAATCYGTTTCTCCAATTCTGCCCAAATATCCATGGACAGTTGGCAGTGATCAATACATTTGAAGATTTCACGAGGTATTGCCATGATTAACAACCTTTTGCATTTGCTTCCCAAATCAACCAATATCTTGTCTTCATCGCTCCAGTTAGCAATAGGCCTTGGCTCATAATGCTCAGGAACTTCAGGGGTTGTACCAGTAGCTGGAACTCTTGGAATTAAATTCRYTGRCACATAAGGAGGATTGTAGAGAAATTCACAAATTCTGGGGTGAATTCCCTCCAAAAAGTTTATCATGCGCACCTTCCATTGCGGATATTCCTCACAGATAAGCGTGGGAGGCTTTGATTGAGATCCAGTACTCATGAACGAGGTATTTGCCAAGTTCACCATTGAAATTTGAGGAAGAAAAATAAGAACAAGATGAAACTGATTTAATAGAGTGAAACAGGGTAATCTGAAGAAAACTGGTGTTCTAGAAAATGCAGATTAATACCAAAAACAGAATTAATCAGATAAGAATTCAATTCCGGCTTTGATACCAATTGTTGGACCTTAAATTCAGCTTTGATATTGATCTAATACTCTGAATGAACTTTAAGATGATTAAAGTGCAGCGAAAACAATAATAAGAATAGAGCAGAGTAAATAAACCAAGAACACACAGTTAATATGAGGAAGAAGATGAACACAGGAGAATTGCTTCAAAGGTTTTTCAATTGATTCAATTGAAAAATTAGACGATTACAATTCGGAAGCACACTGATTACAAAGGCCTTAGCCGCTATTTATACTAGTCCCTAACGACCTTACTGACAAGATCTTGACGCGTGAAATCATCTAAGCCGTCCAAATAAAGTCGATTAAGTCCTAGTCACGTGAGAAGCACATGCAGCTAACAACCTTTAAAAAACAGCTGGAAGAGGATCTCCACAGAAGATGAAATCCGCAGACCCTCTGTGAGCCATCTCAGAGGCTCTGCTATAATTGACTTGTAAGTTCTTATTGACAGAGAACCATTTTCCAGAACCTCTGTGAGAGACATCAGAGGTTCTGTCACWCTTTACTTGCTCGAATATAAGGCTTCTGTCGTTAGTCCTCTTTTGTCTTCTGTGGAAGATATCCTTTTGTCAAGACTTGCAGAAGACTTTTTCTATACTTTTACAAGAGATGAATAATAAAGCTAACAATAAGATTTGACCATATTTGGGTATTGACTTTATCTCTCAACTCTCATTGTGTTCTTAAAGAAATATACAGATCTGCCATGGATTCCATAAAGCTTTCTTGAAGATTGATTAAAGAGGGATCATTAGTTATGGATCAAACAAAGCTCCTCAAGTAGCTCTAACTGATAAGCTACTGGCCTGATTCGTTTACAAATTCTGAACGGCCCAACATACCTCGGACTGAACTCTCCCTCTTTTCAAATCTGATAACACCTTTCTATGGAGAAACTTTCAACATCACAAAATCGCCTACACAAAATTCAATCGGATTTCGATGACATCAACATAGCTTTTCTGGCGGTCTTGTGCTGTTTTGATTCTTTCACGTATCTTTTGAATCTTTTTGGAAGTTTCTTGAACAATCTCGAGACCTGTCAACTGTCTCTCACATACCTTATTCCAACAGAACGGCGTTCGACATTTACGTCCATATAATACTTCATACGGTGCCGCTTGGATGCTGGAATGGTAACTGTTGATCCTCTCTCTCAGTGATTTGATGATAATCCCTTTTCACTTATACATTGTATTTATGTTTATGTAATATTCGGGTTATTTAATTGGATTTAATAATCTAAAATTTTATGTTTATATGAATATTTTATAATGTTGTGTGTGTGAGTGTGGAATTGTGATGGAAAGGCGGCTTACGCACTTGCTATTTATAGCAAGTGCATATGAAAGGAAAAGAGTTGTTGTTGTTGTTGGATATTCTGGAGAGCAAAAACCAATTGAGAACAAAGACTGAAGGAGAAATTTGCAGACTTGAATTCGATCAGTATTATAAGGTGAGTGTTTTATGCTTGAGTATTAAAGGTTTGCATGTAATTCATTTCTATTTTGAATTGTCTTACTATGAACACTATATGTATCCTGCGGACTTCACTTAAACCGGACAAGTTATGTCTGGATATCTATCTAAACCGGTCAAGGTTGACCGGGTTTCTACTAAACCGTTCATGTGTTGAACGAATTTGTTTTTAAATCGCTCAAGGGACGGCCAGATTCTCATTCAATCGCTCATGTGTTAACTAGTTTAAAGCTAAACCGCTCAAGGCGTGGTCAATTTACCTTCTTGATATTCTAAGTGTTTGTCCGGATTTCATATCCGGACAACGTTGACCGGACTTTAAGTCTGGCCAATATATTGAAGCTTTGATATGAAATATCTCGAAAGAGATGTAATGGCGGTGTAACCGCGAGAGAGACGTAATGGCGGTGTAACCTCGAGAGAGACGTAATGGCGGTCTAACCGCGAGAGAAATAGATAAATATTTATATCCGTGCAGGTTGATTTGAAACTGCTAGTATTGGAAAGTATGTATGTGTTTGAGAATTATACACTCACTAGACCTTTTGGGTCTAACGCTCAGTTGTTGGACTAACCAGTGTTGCAGGTCTTCATACCTCGCAGGATAAAGGCAAGGGAAAAGTTTAGAATTGATGACTTTTTGTTACTCATAAATGTAGTAAAGAAAGTTTTTGTTAGTCCATATTTTGTAAAATTATTACATCCTGTGTTATGAGTATGATGATGTGAATTATCTGTTGATAGAATATGTGGAGTGTAACAGTTGGTATAAGAGCCTTAGTTTAAGGGATCTGGGTATTTGCGAAATAGGTTTCACTGGACTATGAACATAGGGAATATGTTATAGTTGAACCTATTTTGAGAAAGATAGATTGTATATGATTGATATAATCTGAGTTGTGGATATACTTGAGGATAAATGGCAGATAATCCTAATCAATCAGAAAGAAGTTCTACTGGTTATGGAAGAGGTCGGGGAAGAAGAAATGTAACACAAGGAGAGGACCCGAAAAATGTGATGACTATAGAAACGCGAAGTCGTAGCAGGGGTCGAGGAAGAGGTAAAGGTACTTGACAAGAAGAGGAACTGTCGGCTCAAGAAAGTTCAATGTCTGGTCATGGAAGAAGAAGGGCAAGGGGTGGACACAATGTTCCTGATCCCGGATTTATTACCCAAGAAATGTTGACAGTAGAGTTGGGAAAGTTCCAAGAAAGTTTGGTGAATTTGTTGGGGCATACAACCCAAAATAATCCAGAAGTGGTAAGAAATCCCAATTATCAGGAGGAAGCCGGAGCTAGTACACCGGTAACTGGTACATATGTACCCCTTACTTCGTCCTCAATACAAAAAGGAGGAGATATAAAAATGTTTCTTGCTTGTAAACCTCCAAAGTTTTCTGATGAGCGTGATCCTGTTAAAGCTATGTGTTGGCTTAAAGAAATAGAACTGAGTCTGCAAATCAGTAAAAGTGCTGAAGAGGACAAAGTCATGTTTGTTGTATCTCATTTAAGATCAAGTGCTTTGTACTGGTGGGAAGTTCTGTCCAGTTCAGATCCGAATATTCTGAAAACCATGCTGTGGGAAGAATTTGTGGTTAAGTTTAAAATGCAGTATTGTCCTGAAGCTGCAGTACGAAAGTTGGAAGAGGATTTCCTTCGTCTAGAACAAGGAAACATGTCAGTTCGTCAGTATACAGAAGTCTTCATGGAACAATCCTGGTTCGCTGAAGCTTATATTATATCCGAAAACAGTAGAGTGAGGAAGTATATTTGGGGTTTGGAGTAGAATCTTCGAAAATATGTAATATCCAGGAATCCGATAACATTTCAGGCGGCAGTTGATGCTACTGAAATACTGGAATAAGACATTAACCGACAACCACAAGAAAAGGTTGGAGAGAAAAGAAAGGGGGAAGCTACAGTAACTAATTTCCGTAAATCGAGGTTTATGGAAAATTTGAATCGACCAATTTCAAGGTTTGCGGATAAAGCATGTAACCGGTGTCATAAAATACATCAGGGAAATTGCAATACAAAATCTCGAGTATGTTTTAAATGTCAGGAACCAGGACATATAGCTCGAGATTGTCGGATAACACGGAGATGTTTTACTTGTAATTCATCTCAACATGTAAATGTCGATTGTCCGCAAGTTAAAGGTCGAGGGTCTGGTTTTCTGGGGGCCGAGGATATGGTTATGTGCCAACAGGTCGTGGACAAATGGATAATTGTGTTAATGCAAGTGGTAGAGGAGAAATAAGACGTGGGGAGTCTGCGAGAGGGAGAGCCTTTCAGATGACAAGAGGTGAGGCGGAAGAGCACCCTGAAGTGGTAACAGGTAYATTCCTTGTTAATTCAGTATATGCCAAAGTTTTATTTGATTCGGGTGCAAATCGTTCTTTTGTGTCACCATCATTTGTTAACTGCGCACATTTAGAATCTAAAGCATTGAATGAGGATCTAATTGTCGAAACAACAAATGATAGTGAAGTTTTGATTATGGAAAGAATAGATGAGTGTTTCATAAGTATAGAAGGGTGTGAGGTGCCTATACAGTTATTTCCTTTGCCTTTAAGGGAATTTGATATATTTATAGGCATGGATTGGTTAGCTGAAAACCAAGCCAACATAGTCTGTAATGAAAAGATGATTCATATAGACTTACCCGAAAAAGGAAGAGTTGTGATTTATGGAGATTGGCAGGATCGTTACTCTAGCCTAATTTCAGTTCTAAAGGCTAGGAAGTATGTACAGAAAGAATGTGTTAGTTTTCTTGCATATGCTATAGATATGAAGAAAGGGAAGGGAAAGATGGATGATATCCCAGTCGTAAGGGAATTTCCTGAGGTATTTGCAGAAGATTTGATAAGTCTACCTCCAGACCGAATGATAGAATTTCAGATCGAATTACTTCCTAGAGCAACACCTGTTGCACGTGCACCATATAGATTAGCTCCTTCTGAGTTAAAGGAGTTAATATCGCAATTGAAAGAATTGTTGGATAAAGGTTTTATCCGACCAAGTACTTCCCCGTGGGGTGCGCCGGTGCTTTTTGTGAAAAAGAAGGATGGATCAATGAGGATGTGCATTGATTACCGGGAACTGAATAAATTGACAATAAAAAATAAGTATCATCTCCCAAGAATTGATGATTTGTTTGATCAATTGGGTGGGGCTACTTATTTTTCAAAGATTGATTTACGATCCGGTTATGATCAATTGAAGATTCGGAATGAAGATGTGTCAAAAACGGCATTTCGTACCGTTATGGTCATTATGAATTCCTGGTTATGCCATTTGTACTCATAAATGCACCTGCAGCTATTATGGACTTGATGAATAGGGTGTGTCGTCCTTATCTTGATAAATTTGTGATTGTCTTCATTGATGATATTCTGATATATTCTCGGTCGGAAGAAGAACATGCACATCATTTGAGATTACTTCTGGAATTGTTGAAAGAAGATAAACTGCATGCTAAGATGTCAAAATGTGAATTTTGGCTGCGAGAAGTTCAGTTTTTGGGGTATGTTATCTCAAAAGAAGGGACTAAAATAGATCCACTCAAGATTGAAGCTATTGAAAAATGGGAAGCTCCAAAGACTCCAACTGAAGTCAGAAATTTTCTTGGATTAGCTGGGTATTGTGATAAATTTATACAGGATTTCTCTCGTATAGCTACTCCATTAACGAAGCTGACCAAGAAGAATGTGAAATATGAGTGGGATGAAGCACAACTCAGGCCTTTCAGATGTTAAAGGGCAAATTATGTAGTGCACCAATTCTATCCTTGCCAGATGGAATGGAAGATTTTGTAGTATATAGTGACGCGTCAAAGATGGGTTTGGGATGTGTATTAATGCAACGTGGAAAGGTAATAGCTTATGCTTCTAGACAACTAAAAGATCATGAAAGGCAGTATCCTACTCACGATATGGAATTGGCGGCAGTAGTGTTTGCTTTGAAGATATGGAGGCATTATTTGTATGGAACAAAATGCCAAATCTTCACAGATCATAAGAGCTTTCAACATATGTTCCATCAGAAGGATCTGAATATGCGTCAGAAAAGATGGTTAGGATTGGTAAGTGATTATGATTGTGAAATTTTGTATCATCCAGGAAAGGCAAATGTTGTGGCCGATGCGTTAAGTCGACAAGAGAAAAGTGGAACTATCAAAGCTATAGCTTTATGAGTTGAATTGCTACCTAGTATTCAGGAAGAATTGCGAGAATTTCAACATGAGGCAATGAAGGAGGATAAGATCAAACCGGAAAGATTGGGTGGATTAATATCTAATTTGGTGAAAGATGACAGAGAATTCTGGAAAGTCTAGAATAGAATTTGGGTACCATGCTATGGTGATCTCAAAAAACGTATTTTGGGTGAGGCTCATAAATCACGTTTCACAATTCATCCAGGTACAAATAAAATGTATCGGGATTTGAAGCATCACTATTGGTGGTCAGGTATGAAGAAGGATATCGCTAAGCACGTTGAGCAATGTTTAACATGTCTTCACGTAAAGATTGAACACCAACACCCTTATGGTAAATTGCAATCTTTAGAAATTCCAGTGTGGAAGTGGGATCATATCACTATGGATTTCATAACAAAATTACCGAGAACATCAAAAGGTTATGACACTATATGGGTGATAGTAGATTGGTTATCCAAATCTGCACACTTCTTACCTATGAAAGAGTCATATTCAATGGAGAGATTGGCAAAATTATACATTGATGAGGTAGTAACACGACATGGTGTTCCTCTATCAATTGTTTCTGATAGAGATAGTTGATTCACTTCTATGTTTTGGAAGAGCTTCCAAAGAGAAATGGGTTCGGAAATTAAGCTAAGTACAACTTATCACCCTCAAACTGATGGGAAGAGTGAAGGAACTATCCAAACTTTAGAAGATATGCTTAGAGCATGTGTAATTGATTTTGGAGGATCATGGGATAGTCATTTGGCTCTGGTGGAATTTGCGTACAACAATAGTTACCATTCGAGTATTCAGGCAGCACCTTTCGAGGTTTTGTATGGACGCGAATGTTGAACTCCTTTATGTTGGAACGAAATAGGTGAAAAACAGTTAGCTGGGCCTGAGTTGGTTCAGCAAAATGCAGATAAAATAGGAGTAATTCGGGAACGAATGAAGGCAGCACAAGATAGACAAAGAAGTTATGCAGATAAACGTAGGAAGCCGATAGAGTTTCAATTGGGGTGATAGAGTGATGTTGAAGGTATCGCCATGGAAAGGAATGGTACGTTTTGGTAAGAAAGGAAAGTTAAGTCTGAGGTACATTGGACCATTTCCTATCATTAAAAGGGTTGGGGAAGTAGCCTACAAGTTAGGACTTCTTTTAAAATTAAGTGGGATCCATGACACATTTCATGTGTCGAATTTGAGGAAGCGTCTAATAAATCCAGTTATGGCAGTACCTTTACCTGAGATTAAGGTGGATGAGAGGTTATGCTTTGAAGAAACCCCTGAACAAATTACCGACTTCAAAGTAAAGAAGTTACGAAACAAAGAGGTTGGATTAGTAAAGGTTCAGTGGCGTTATCATAAAGGACCAGATGCCACCTGGGAACCGGAATCTGAAATGCGAATGAAATATCCTTACCTTTTTGCTTAAATGGAATTCCGGGACGGAATCCTTTTAAGGACGGAATGTTGTAATATTCGGGTTACTTAATTGGATTTAATAATTTAAAATTTTATGTTTATATGAATATTTTATAATGTTGTGTGTGTGAGTGTGGAATTGTGATGGAAAGRCGGCTTATGCACTTGCTATTTATAGCAAGTGCATATGAAAGGAAAAGAGTTGTTGTTGTTGTTGGATATTCTGGAGAGCAAAAACCAATTAAGAACAAAGACTGAAGGAGAAATTTGCAGACTTGATTTCGATCAGTATTATAAGGTGAGTGTTTTATGCATGAGTATTAAAGGTTTGCATGCAATTCATCTCTATTTTGAATTGTCTTACTATGAACATTATATGTATCCTGCGGACTTCACTTAAACCGGACAAGTTATGTCCGGATATCTATCTAAACCGGTCAAGGTTGACTATATTTCCACTAAACCGTTCATGTGTTGAACGAATTTGTTTTTAAACCGCTCAATGGACGACCGGATTCTCTTTCAATCGCTCATGTGTTAACCGGTTTAAAGCTAAACCGCTCAAGGCATGGTCAATTTACCTTCTTGATATTCTAAATGTTTGCCCGGATTTCATATCCAGACAAGGTTGACCGGACTTTAAGTCCGGCTAATATGTTGAAGCTTTGATATGAAATTTCTCGAAAGAGATGTAATGGCGGTGTAACCGCGAGAGAGACGTAATGGCGGTGTAACCGCGAGAGAAATAGATAAATATTTATATCCGTGCAGGTTGATCTGAAACTGTTAGTATTGGAAAGTATGTATCTGTTTGAGAATTATACACTCACTAGGCCTTTTGGGTCTAACGCTCAGTTGTTGGACTAACCTGTTTTGCAGGTTTTTATACCTCGCAGGATAAAGGCAAAAAAAAAGTTTAGAATTGATGACTTTTTGTTACTCATAAATGTATTAAAGAAAGTTTTTGTTTGTCCATATTTTGTAAACATTATTACATTCTGTGTTATGAGTATGATGATGTGAATTATCTGTACATAAAATATGTGGAGTTTTACAGTTTATGTCTTTTCAGTTCCAACGATCATCATTGAACCTGTTCAGTGATCGCTGAAGAACTTGTATTGTAATTTAATCAGAGACAGCAATACTTCAAAAAGACAATACTCACACCAAAGAACCTTCAGCTAATGTCGAAGACTGAAACTGAAGATTAGAGACTGGCGAGTACGTGATATAAAACGGTACTCGGTGATTACAAGCCTGTCTATATATGTGTGAAGACTGCTCAAGCCTCAGCGAATACTGAAAAGACCTCCACCTTATTCCAACATTCAGCGATCAAAGGAAGCTTGCTTAGCACGATTGTTGTTGTCTTGTCCTTATGCACCTAAAGGACAAAACCATACCCTTTCTAATAGTTAGTACGGTACGGAGCCGACTAGTTGACTCTATTGCCCACCAACTTTAGATAAGGATGTCTGCTCATGAATACTGCTTTTTGTACTATTCACTGTAGCAAGAGACAAGCCTTCCTCTTAAGGCTTGACACGCACTCTAACCCTACCATTTTTCATTAAATGAACATTTAATGCACTGGGTATAAATAGAAGTGTTTCTTCTCCATGCAGAGTGCGCGCAACTCACTCTCTAAACCTAATTCTTACTTTAAGCATTTCCTAGCTTAAGTAAAATAACTTTTCTTTACAACATTTCTTTTCTCATTTGCTAAGAATCTATGTGTAACCAAAGATTATTTAGATAGGTTTTCTTACCTTATCTTTCCGCAAACATTCTTGTAAAATTTGTATTGATCTTCTTTATCAATATATATTTTAAATTTGAAAATATTGTGTTTGTATTCATTCCCCCCTTATACAAATTGTTTTACTTATCTTGTAGACCCTCAAAGGACCAAGAGTAACTGTTATTATAAGCAAACTCTATAAGTGGCAAATGATCCTCCCATGATCCCCCAAAGTCAATGACACAAGTTCTAAACATGTCTTCTAGAGTATGAATGGTTTTTTTACTTTGCCCGTCAGTTTGCAGATGATAAGTTGTACTTAATCGAATTTCAGACCCCAATGCTTTTTGCAAACTTTCCCAAAACCTTGAGGTGAAGTGGCTATCTCTATCTGAGACGATAGATAGTGGAACACCGTGTCTAGTTACAATTTCTTTGATATTAATCTGTGCCAGCTTTTCTAAAGAGTAGCCCTCTCTTATAGGTAGAAAATGCGCAGATTTAGATAAGTGATCAACAATTACCCAGATTGTGTCATACCTTTTCGGAGTTCGAGGTAACTTCATGACAACATCCCTTGTAATGTGATCCCACTTCCATACAGGAATCTCCAAGGATTGAAGATTCCCATAAGGCTTCTGATGCTCAATCTTAACCTGTATACACGTTATACATTCTTCTACATATCTGGCTATATCTTTCTTCAATTCGGGCCACCAATAAAAAGGTTTCAGATCCTTATACATCTTATTTGTACCTGGATGTATAGAGTAACGGGACTTATGGCTTTCATTTAGAATAGTTTTCCGGATACATGGTACCCAAATTCACCATTGAAAGCACATAATTCCTTCATCATTCGGTTTTAGAGTCGGAATCAGCTTATCCAATCTTTCTGACTTGATAAGATTCTCTTTCATAGCTTCTTTCTGACATCCCAGAATTTCTTTATGAATGTCAGGGGCTAAATTTATTCTCATCGCCATAGTCTTTATAGTTCCACTTCTTTCTTTTCTACTTAGAGCGTCGGCTACCACATTGGCTTTTCCTGGGTGGTAGAGGATTTCACAATCATAATCATTAACAAGCTCAATCCATCGACGCTGTCGCATATTCAGTTCTTTCTTGCTGAATAGATGTTGTAGACTTTTATGATCAATGCAGACCTGACACTTTGTTCCTAGAAGGTAATGCCTCCATATTTTCAGAGCAAATACTACTACTGCCAATTCCATATCATGAGTTGGATACTGCTTCTCATGATCCTTCAGTTGCCTTGACGCGTAAGAAATCACCTTTCCTCTTTGCATCAGAACACATCCCAATCCCAGTTTCGAGGCATCACTGTATACTACAAAATCTTCTGATCCATCTGGTAGAGTTAACACCGGGGCACTACAAAGATGATATTTCAACAGTTGGAAGGATTTTTGCTGTTCTTCCTCCCACTAAAACTTAACATTCTTCCAAGTCAGTTTGGTCAATGGCACGACGATTTTAAAAAAGGCCTGGATGAATTTACGATAATAGCCTGTCAATCCCAAAAAAGCTTCGGACTTCAGAAGAAGTCTTTGGAGCCTCCCATTTTTCAACTGCTTATATCTTTGTTGGATCTACCTTTACCCCTGCTTCTAATATGACATGACCCAAGAACTGAACGTCCCTTAACTAGAATTCACATTTGGATAATTTTGCATACAACTTTTCTCTTTTCAGAAGTTCAAGTATTAGGCGAAGATGTTCTGCGTGTTCCTTTTCAGTCTTACATTATATAAGAATATCATCGATAAATACAATAACGAATTTATCAAGATACTCCTTACATACCCTATTCATTAAATCCATAAAGGCTGCGGTTGCATTAGTTATACCGAATGGCATAACTAAGAATTCATGATGCCCGTACCTAGTTCAAAAAGTTGTTGTAGCGATGTCTTCCTTCCTGACCTTGAGCTGATGGTACCCTGATCTTATGTCGATATTTGAGAAATAATTTTCCCCCACCAGCTGATCAACCAAGTCATCAATCCTTGACAAAGGATACTTATTCTTGATTGTCAACCTGTTTTTCGACAATCTATACACATCCGCGTAGATCCGTCTTTCTTTTTAACAAATAGAACCGGAGCACTCCAGGGTGAAGTGCTGGGTCGAATAAATCTTTTATCATGTAGATCCTTCAACTGAGTAACCAGTTCTTTCAATTCTGAAGGAGCCAACAGGTACGACGCTTTGGCTACTTATGCTGCCCCAGGTACGAGATCAATTCTAAATTCAACAACTCTGTCTGGCGGTAAACCAGACAAATCTTCTGGAAAGACTTAGGAATCAATTCCTGCTTTACTTTCTCTTTATTTTCATCAATTATATACACCAAACATCCCTGACACTTCTTTCGAATTCATTTCCAGGCTTTCAATAAAAACAAAAGACTAGTGTGATGATTATGGCGATCACTATGGATAACAACTGACCCTTTGTCTGGAAAAATGATTCTGATCATTTTTTTATTATAGAGAATACTGGCTTGATGTTCTACCAACTAATCCATACCCACTACTGCATCAAATTCTTTCATCTGACTTAGGAATAACCGAATTGGTAGCTCACACCTCTCAATAACAATATCACAATTATTGAATACACTAGTAACAGATTCTTGACTATTAGCAGTGTCAACTACTAATTCGTCATCAAGTAACACATAGTTCAAACATGCAATTTGAGCAAATGATGGTGATACAAACGAAAAGTTTGCACCATAATCAAATAACACCTTAGCACGTATATAATTTAGAAGGAAGGTACCTGTTACTACATTGGATGCAGCCTCTGCGTCGTTCTTTGTCATTTGGAAGGACCGAACCCGTGCTCCTCCTCGACCTCATATGGATACATTGGGTCTTCCCCGAGTACTGGATACGTTACTCCCTATAGTCAACTGCGGAGTTCTCAACAATGAACAGTTGGGTCGAATATGATCTATGGAATTGCAATTAAAGAATCTCCTATTGGCTGGGTAACTTCTAGACAAATGACCTGCCTCGCCACATTTATAACATTTCCTCGGATTTGATTTGCAGTCTCCTTAATGAACCTATCGGCACTGAGCACAAACTTTCTCCCCGACTTTCTGTTCAGTTTTACTATCATATTTCATTGATTTTTACCCTCGAAAGTTAGATGAAGGTCCTTCCCATTTTCTTTTCTCAACACTCTTACCCTCTAACTGCCGATTCTTATTATGTTCTGTAACTTCCACCGCATCCACAGTTAATGAAAAGGTTGTAGGGTTCATAGCGATCACAAATTCACGGATTGAAGGTTTTAACCGCCAGATATACCTCTCCACTTTCCTGGATTCTGACGAAATATAGTGTTCAGCAAACCGAGAATACTCAATAAACTCCTCAATGTACTTTTGAACAGTTCTGTTACCCTGGACATCGAATGGTGTTAAATACAGACTTAATTTCGTTGATCCAGCACATGGCTTTTACTAGATCCCCTTCCCAGAGAAAGTTGATGGTTTACAGGTTAAGACCATCTTGATGTCTCCTTCCTTGTTATGAGTTACTGGAACAGAGGGATGTACTTCCACTCTTTCCGTTTCGACCCTAGCCGATATTCCCATAATAGATGTTAAGGTTTCCCTTAACTTTCCCATCTCTTTCGCCAACATCTCTCTTGTTATGTATTCTAGGTGTGACACCTGTTCCTCCTGTACATTCCCAGAATGGGATTCTTCATGATCGGAATGTGTTTCAGCCCAACCCCTTCCCTGTGTCTGGCTTCTCCCTCTGCCTCTTCCCCTTGTTCTTTCCCAACCTCTATTTCCAGAAGTACTTGTTGGAAGATTAACAAGTGATTCTTCTCTTTCCTCAGATTCATGATCAGCCATTCTCTCAGATCTTCGCGTTCCGCTAGATATTTGCAGATTTCAATGTTAATGATCACATATTCACATTTCCAAATATAATAAAGTATTCAAGTCCAGATATGTAACTGTAAATTCATAATTACACTGGCCAGATGTAATTAAAATTTACTTTACACATTGTTCTTTTAACTCATCATATTTATTTCCAATGGTGCTAACTATGTCCGGGACCCTTAACATGCAATGAAATAATTTAAGTCTTGGTATCATGTTGTTAAATACCTAAATCCCTTAAACTCAGGCTCTGATACCACTTTCTGTAACACCCCATACAACACATTACATGTAACACATAATTCATTCACAAGAAATATATGTTTATACACCACCTAGGTCCTTTAATACAAGAATCTACCATTACAGAATACATGGTCCAAAAATTCAAAATACAATTCTTGTACTATTCATCCTTCTTGTAACAAAACTATACATATCATGAGCAATTCTTCAAAAAGATACGCATAACGGAAAATATCACATTTTCTCTTTTCCCTTACCGTCAGCACTTCTTGCAATACATGTTTAAAATCACAAAATGAGGGTTAGACCGGAAGGTCTAGTGAGATCTATTTTCTATGTCATCGTAGGGTGAGAATCACCAAAAATTTATTTAAAACAACTTTTTATATAGATATATATATAACAAATATATGAACAAGTAAAAATATAATACCTTTTCAATTCCAAAGCCAATCATTCAGATTTAATTTAACATACCCAAACCCAAATAGGTTTGAACCAACCAGGTTTCATATAATGCCACTTTTAAACCCTTTTCAATTATAAAAAAGGTTTATTCAAAGTTTCAGGCCATAAACATGTTATCCCTTGTTAGCTCTAATATTCACTTCTTGTAAAAGTATTCTACAAGTGTTGACAGAAGAGTATCTTCCACAGAAGGCAACAGAGGACTAGCAACAGAAGTTGTTTCATCGTRCAAGTAAAATGTGACAGAACCTCTGATGTCTCTCACAGAGGTTCTGGAAAATGGTCCTCTGGCAATAAGATCATACAAGTCAATTACAGCAGAGCCTCTGGGATGGCTCACAGAGGGTCTGCGGATTTCGTCTTCTGTGAAGATCCTGTTCAACTGTTTTTTCAAAGGTTGTTTGCTGCATGTGTTTCTCACGTGACTAGGTCTTAATAGACTTTATTTGGATGACTTAGATGATTTCACACGTCTAGATCATGTCAGTAAGGTCGTTAGGAACTAGTATAAATAGCGGCTAAGGCCTTTGTATTTAGAGTGCTTCCGAATTGTAATTGTCTTATTTTCAATTGAATGAATTGAAAAACCTTTGAAGCAATTCTCCTGTGTTCATCTTCTTCCTCATCTTGACTGTGTGTTCTTGGTTTATTTTACTCTGTTTTGTTCTTAATACTGTTTTTGCTGCACTTTAACCGTCTTAGAGTTCATTCAGAGTAACAGATCAATATCAAAGCTGAATTTACAGGTCCAACAATTGGTATCAGAGCAGGAATTGAATTCTTATTCGATTAATTCTGTTTTTGGTATTAATCTACATTTTCTAGAACACCTGTTCTCTTCAGATTACCCTGTTTCATTCTATTAAATCAGTTTCATCTTGTTCTTATCTTTCTTCTTCTAATTTCAATGGCGAACTTGGCTAATACCTCGTTCATGAACACTGGATCTCAATCAAAACCTCCCACGTTTATCCGTGAGGAGTATCCGCAATGAAAGGTGCGAATGATCAACTTTTTAGAGGGAATTGACCCTAGAATATGTGAATTTCTCTACAATCCCCCTTATGTGCCAATGAATTTAATTCCAAGAGTTCCAGCTACTGGCACAACCCCTGAAATTCCTGAGCATTACGAGCCAAGACCTATTGCTAACTGGAGTGATGAAGACAAGATATTGGTTGATTTGGGYAGCAAATGCAAAAGGTTGTTAATCATGGCAATACCTCACGAGATCTTCAAATGTATTGATCACTGCCAACTGTTCATGGATATTTGGGCAGAATTGGAAAAATAGATTGAAGGAGGTAAGAAAACACTCAAGAACAAATCGAGCCATTTGCATTGATGAATACCACAGCTTCAAGGCTAAGGAGGGTGAATCCCTGTCGGACACATACTCCAGATTAAACACCTTAATTAGCAATTGCAAAAGGTATGGAGTAATGAGAATGACAGAGGACAACAACTCTCTGTTCCTGAAGAGCCTTGGAATTAAATGGATGCACCTAACCATGTCTATGAAGGCCACCTTGGATTTGGAAGTTTGGACTTTGGCTAACTTATTTGGTTCTCTTAAAAGTCAAGAGCCTCAAGTACTTCAGATGAAGAAGAACTATGGTGGTCCGCTAGCTCTGGTTGCAGAGTATGGCAGCTCTGGAAAGAAGGAAGAGAAGAAGAAGATCCTGATAGCTGAGAGTGAGGAGAGTTCTGAAGAGGAAGTCTCGATGAAAGAGATGATGAAAACTCTGGCCTTGATCRCCAGAGAATATAGAAAGAGTGGTGAAAGGAAGGAGTACAAGAGTTTYAAHADAARAAACTTCACAGAGGGTGGTAGATCTGAGGCAAGTGAGAAGGAGCAGAAGCCTTCACAGAAGGTAGAGGAGCAAAAGAAGGAAGAGTCGAAAGAAGGATGCTTTAGATGTGGCAAGCCAGGCCATTTTGCTGCATATTGTTGGTCAAAAGGGCCAAAGGCTCCACAGAGGGGTCCAAGAGATGCAGCCTTCTACAAAGAGAAGGCTGACTACTATCAACATAAGTCTCTGCTAGCTCAATCGAGTGAGTTAGTAACTGGTGAATCCTCTGATGAAGATGATCAGAAGGGTCTTCTTGCTTGGGAAGACTCGGACACAGAGGATGAGTTCTTCTGTGGGATGGCAAAGATCGACTCTGACTCCTCTGAATCAAATGACCAAGAGGTTTCTACTTCTTACTCTTCTGAATCAATTAATCTTTACACAGAGATTATTGATAATCTTGATTCTTGTCATTTGGAACATTACAAGCTAAAAGAAAAACTTTCTCTTTGTGAAAAAGAAGTCAWTCTTCTCACAGAGGAAAGAAACAAATTCTTTAAAATGTTCGAAGAAGCTCAATCAAATTTTGTAAATTTGGAAAAATCTTCAAAAGAAAAGTTTGCCGAGATTCAAAAAGAGTTGAAAACAAGGTGGATGAGTTAAGGAAGTTAGAGCATGAGAAATACAATGTTACTTCTGTCAAAGAATTTTTCCGAAAAGAAAGAGAATTTTTGCACCAAGACGTTCTTGACAGAGAGCTCAAAATTAGAAAATTTCCAGAGGCTCAAAATGTTTACAAAAAGAGAAAAGTTAACATGGACAGAAGAGGTATAGGTTTCTCAGAATTTGATAACAAACCTGGTTTTAAATCCAACAAAACTCTTGAGAGTACCTTTAGATCCTCTAAAAAATTTTAAAAGTAATATTCCTAACACTAAGTCCATTTTCAAAAGAAGAAGGTTGTTGGTTGCTCCAGACATAAAAACTTGTTTAACAATGGAAAATGTTGCTTTTGAAGACAACATTGACTCTTTCTCACCTTCTAAAAAGAAGGATTCCATTCCAAGGAGATTTATGAGACAAAGTCAGATTGGAATCTTTAAGTTTGGACAACCAGAAACTCAAGAAAACTGTTCTTTTATGTGTTCTATTCAGCCTCTTGAAAGAAA
>NW_020201484.1:0-5202 GCF_001531365.2 Cynara cardunculus var. scolymus
TCTTGTCCTCGTCGCTCCAGTTCGCTTCAGGACGCGGTTCGTAGTGCTCAGATATTTCAGGTGTGGTTCCAGTTGCTGGAACTCTAGGGATTAGATTCATTGGGACATAGGGAGGGTTGTCCAGGAACTCACAGATTCTTGGATGAATCCCTTCGAGAAAGTTCACCATTCGAACTTTCCACTGTGGGTATTCTTCGCGAATGAGTGTAGGAGGTTTAGACTGTGAACCAATACTCATAAAGGATGTATTGGTCATATTTGCCATTGAAAGAAGAAGAATCGAAAGAAAAGTGAAGAAAATTGATAAAACAGTGAAAACAGGGTAACTTGGTGAAGAAGATGACTGTGTGTTCTTGAGTGTATAAAGATCAATACCAAGAACAGTATTAATCAAATAAAAATTTGATTCCTGCTCCGATACCAATTGTTCGATCGATTAACTCAGATTCTTGGTAAAGATTAATTACTTGGATGATCTGTTTAACAGTGAGAATGCAGCGGAAATAATAATAATCAACCAAAGTAGAAATCAATAAACACATATGAAGATTAATGATGAACACAAGAGAGAGAGCTTCAAATGATTTTCAATAGATGAAAATATTAACAATTACAATACTGAAGCACATAGAAATACAAGGGCCTACGCTGCTATTTATACAAGTCAGTAACCGACACGACCTAAAGTAAATTAATCCAAGCCGTTCGATCAAAATAAGTTATAGACAAGAACACATGATAAGCACGAGCAGCTAAAAGACCTAAGTAAAATAGCTAAACAAGATCTAGACAGAAGACATGCTGCAGACCCTCTGTGAGACATCACAGAGTCTCTGCTGGATATAACTTGAGAGCACACTTGACGTAGAAGAAAACTTCCAGAACCTCTGTGAGACACGACAGAGGTTCTGTCGTCTTTGTCTTGAAGCATTGTCTTTCCAGAGGACCAGTTTCCAGAACCTCTGTGAGAAACGACAGAGGTTCTGTCACTTGGGACTTGTACGCTTGAGCATCTTCTACTACTGGTCCTCTGTGGTCTTCTGTGACAGATCATCTTCTGTCAACCCTTGCAGTATTACTTTTTCCATACTTTTACATTTAAAGAAATGAGAGCTAACAAAAACAACAATAGCTTCAAAACTGCACTTTTAACTCGCTTTAAACTGCTCAACAAACATAATTTAAATTTCTCAACATACTGTCTAAGATGCACAAAACACGGTTCGTTATACAAAAAGCAGTAAATTGTTCAACTCAAGGAATAAAATGCTCAACAGACTAAGTACTTAAATCACTCAAAGCAGGTGTAACTCAGGTCAATAAACAGTAACAAATTCACTCTTCATTGTGTATGTTTTGCCACTACCAGTCTGACCATAAGCAAACATGTAACTATTATAGCCTGACATGCAATTATCAACCATGGGCAATCCAGCAACCCTAAAGAGCTTTTCCTGTGATATCATCTCACAGACAATCTGATCGAATGTAAATATGACTTCAGCTTCTTTTCATTCCTTTTCTTATCTACTAAAAACAAGCAGCAACAGCAGCTTGTATAAAATGCCTCTTAAGAAATAATTCCACTTCCTGTGAACTTCAAGAAATAACCAGATTGCAACCCATCTTCAATACAGAGATCAAAATCGAATGAATCCTGAAATTTTTTTGATTAAAACTTCGATTAAATTGAAATCGAACAGAGTGGTCAAACAATATAGTTAGACAAATCTGTGAGATGAAGATGTAAAAAAAATCAAATCTATCTTTGATTGAAGGAAAAATCAAACAGACTGACGAAGCTGAAATCCACACAATCCTTGACTGAGGAAGCTGTAAAACAAACAATCTCTTGTAATCTAGCTAAACTCAGGCTCTCTAACTCAATCCTAGAAATCAATATGCAAGGAAGATGAACTCTAGACAACATCCTGCGATTTAGAGAAATCGAACAAGAAACACAGGCAAACGAGTACTTGTTGAGTCATTTAGAAGATTACCTGAGCGATTTAACCTGCTGTCCGATTTAGGTTGAAATTCGGTCAAGCAGCAGTGAACTAATTAGACATTGAGCGATTTACCAAGAAACACAGACGAGCTACCGATTTAGGATTGAGCGATTAAGAATCCGTTCACTTATCCGGTTAAAAGTTGTGCGAATCCGGACACTTATCCGCTCAAGGGTTAATCGAATCCGGTCACTAATCTGCTGAAATGTTGTGCGATATAACCTAAATCGCTCAAGAATACCTGAATCTTGTCAAGAGTGTGAGAATCCGGACACTCATTCGGTCAAGACTTCTGCGATTTAAATCCTTGTCCGCTCAGATTTTGATCGATTTAGACTTGTCCGCTCAAGGCTTCTACGATTTAGACCTTAATCCGCTCAAACTGTATTCGATTTACCTTTTGATCATACAATCTTGTTATACGATGAAGTGATGAAACCGGATGAAGTTGTCTGGCTAGAAGAAGGCCCAAAAGAAATAAGGAAGAATGGCCCGAAAAAATATTTAAGAGAGAAAAAAGAAAAAAAATGCTAAGACTAGAACCCAAACACAAAATCAAGCGATTTAGGACTTTAATCCGATCAAATCACACCAATAACACAAAAAATCAACTTTTTAACACAATTTTGGATCAAGAACTGAGTTTTTGAAGCACTTTTTCAAGAACAAAAAAAAATTTAAACACCACAAATTTTACTAAATCTTGAAATCGGATGATCAAATCATAAAATCGTGTCAATAACAAAGATTCACAATTCAAATACGCACACTTTGATCACGGTTTTAACACCAATACTCAAAACATTGAAAAATTTTCGGATTAAAATCTTCAAAAGATGAAGAACACAATGAACAAAATAAGAACACAAAAAAATCCAGAAAAAAGGAAAAAAATTAAAAACGATGATTTCTTATCTGATTTCTTGCATAGTCCAGCTCTGATACCAATTGTGTGTCCCACTTCAATGATCAATCTTCAAGCAAGCTCCATAATCATGGCAGATTAAGATAAATCTTCAAGAACATTCATATGAACTTTGAGAGAGAAAGTCAAACATTCAAATCTCTGGTCAAACCCTCTGTTACGTAATATGATTTTTACATTGAGCTCTCTTCTATCAATTATAAAGACAACACCCTATTTATAGGGTCAAACTTCTAAACACAAGTCAAAGTCAAACTCCTATAAGAAAAGTCAAACACAATGACTTTTACAATTATAGACAATATTTAACTTTGAAGACGAATACAATTTAATACTGATTTTCAGTCCTAACAAGTACCATCCCGGCAAGGCAAATGTGGTAGCTGATGCTTTAAGTAGGAAGGAAAGAGTGAAACCGACAAGGGTGAGGGCTTTGGGAGTAATTGTGAACACCAGTCTGAAGGCGCAAATTCTCGAGGGTCAAAAGGAAGCATTAAAGAAGGAGAATTTGAAGAATGAGACCCTACACCGCATAGAGACTAAGTTTCAACTGAAATCAGATGGAGTGTATTACTTGGGAGACAAGGTTTGGATACCTAAGTTTGGCAATCTTAAATCCATAATTTTGGACGAAGCCCATCGATCAAAATACTCAGTCCACCCGGTAGCGGATAAGATGTATAAGGATCTTAAGGAACATTATTGGTCGATTGGGATGAAGAAAGACATTGCACTATATGTAAGCAAGTGTTTAACATGTGCAATGGTCAAGGCTGAACACCAAAAACCATATGGTCTACTTCAACAACCCAAAATTCCCCAATGGAAGTGGGAACAAATATCAATGGATTTCATCACCAAGTTGCCTAGGACTGGGAAAGGGCATGATACAATCTGGGTAATTATAGATCGACTGACGAAATCGGCTCATTTTCTACCAATCCGAGAAGATTATAAGATGGAGAAGCTGGCTCAGATTTACATAAATGAAATCTTTAACTCGGCATGGGGTACCTATCTCAATTATCTCGGATCGGGATAGCCGATTTACATCAAGATTCTGGCAATCACTTCAAGGAGGGTTGGGTACACGTTTAGATTTAAGTACTTCGTACCACCCTCAAACGAATGGGCGGACGAAAAGAACAATCCAGACACTGGAAGACATGTTGCGCGTATGCGCCATAGATTTTGGTGGAAGCTGGGATATGCACCTTCCATTAGTCGAATTGGGATACAATAACAGCTACCATGCCAGTATTCAGTGTGTGCCTTATGAAGCATTATATGGACGCAAGTGCAGATCTCCACTTAGTTGGCTGGAGATTGGCGATCGGCAATTAACTAGACCTGATGTCATCCAGGAGATTACTGACAAGATAGTAATTATCAAGGATCGACTCAAGGCTGCAAGAGATTGCCAGAAAACTTATGCTAATAATAGGAGGAGACCATTAGAATTTAAAAAAGGAGATAAAGTACTCTTAAAGGTCTCACATGGAAGGGAATAATGCGCTTTGGGAAAAAGGAAAAATTGGGTCCCGGATATATTGGGCCATTTGAAGTATCTGAAAGAATAGGACCAGTGGCATATAAGTTGAAACTGCCACAAGAGCTGAGTGCTATTCATGATACATTTCATATATCAAATCTCAGAAAATGCTTAACCGATGAAACATTGATCATACCGCTGGGAGATGTACAAATTAATGATCATATGCGCTTCATTGAAAAACCAATAGAAATGAAGGATAGAGAAGTCAAGCAGTTGAGGCGTAGTAAAATCCCAATTGTAAAACTTCATTGGACTTCAACGCATGGACCGAAGTACACGTGGGAAAGAGAGGATTATATGAAAAGCAAGTATCCCCACTTATTCTCAAAAGAGCCATGATCTGGAGTTTGACGAATAAATTTTGGGACGAAATTTTTCTAGCGTGGGGAGACTGTGACATCCGTCATTTTTGAGCCTCAGGTTAGCTCCTTTGTAGGGATTCTTTATTTAGAATATTTTTTTATTAGGATCTAATCATGATGATTAGAATTCATCTGGCTTAGTTCCCAAATTATAGATTAAGAGAGCTTTGCTTCGTCGGGTAACTGATAAAGTTAACTTACGTAATGCCAAATATATTAAAATGCTCCAAATGAAATAAAGTGGATATTATAAGCATCTAAATTAAAATACGAAAGTCTAATTTGAATGTCTAAATAATTTTATCAAAAGATGGAGCTTTGTGTTAATAATGTCATTATATATATATATAT
>NW_020201484.1:5543-36308 GCF_001531365.2 Cynara cardunculus var. scolymus
AAAAATTCCTAATTATTCTACTCCTACTTCTTGTTCTTGTAAATAAAGTTTCTGGAGATTTCAAAAGGGGAGATTGTACATCCAAGACATGAAAATGTCTTCAAATGATGGTAATCTATGAACCATGAACTTTGAACTCTAAGAAAGTAGGAGAAAACCCAATGCTTGTCGAATCTAATCATGAAAAGATGTATTTTGAAATCTGACAAAATCTTGCATGCATCTCAAATCGGTTTTATCTTCCTCAAAACTCAGTGGAATTGGCTAATCCTTTTTCTGGATATTAGCCTTATTTGTTAGCTTAAAAATAGAGTTAAAAATCTTTCAAAAATGAAGAGTTCAGACCCCCCCAAATGGTCGCCACGCGAAGAGTGTGCAATATGTTTTGGGGGCTGTGTCACTCATGGTTGTAGGGTATTAATGAGTGCCTTAAACCCATCCAAAATTCTTGATATTTGGGAAAAATATGTTTAACTCATTGTTATTGATGATATAAAAAGTTGGACATAAAATGACTTTGGTTCCTTTTTGCAATGATTGGTGAGACCAAAAATACCAAAAACAGAATTTATATTCTGTCCATATAGCAGCTTTTATGCAAAGGACTTTGATTTTGAAATATATAATTTTTGGTCTATTTTTTTAGAACAAAATAATAAAAGTATCAACTTTAATCCATAAAAACCGTTGGCATTACATAAGATATAATTTGACTTTATCTTTATCGGGACTGGTTAGGTGATCTAATTATTGGATTCGGACTGTTTAGGAAGGTTAGGGAGGACGTTGAGCGCTTCAAACGTCATCTCCTTGTATATTTATCATCAAACCAGTGAGTTTTCACGGCCCCACTTTTAAGTTATGCAAACTGTATAGTCAAAGATTATTTATAAAACTGTTGGACTAATGAACTGTTTAGTCAAAGATTGCTTATACCTGGACTTAAGAACTGTTTAGTCAAAGATTGTTTATACCTGGACTAAAGAACTGTTTAGTCAAAGATTGTTTATACCTGGACTAAGGAACTGTTTAGTCAAAAATTTGTTTATGTCATGAAATATTGACTGTTTTGCACTATGATATAAATGCTAAATTGATGTACTTGGGAGTATGTTTCCAAATAAAGTCCCCGTCCATAAATGCTACTTGTTAACTCGGGCATGTCCCCGGGCCGTGGTAATTGTGGATAGCCGCTATTGTGTTGATAATCCCACCCAGAAAGGGGTGCACATTACCTACGTTTTTATTAGTCTAATCATGTGGAATTTGGACCACCGCTGAATTAGTACTATTACGAACTGTGGGACCTAAGTGAGTGTACGGGGCTACTTATGATCGTTCGTAAAATAATGGGACACATTGGTCAGGAAAGGCTCAGTAGCGTCTCAAGTTTTTAAACATCGTGGTAGATTTACATTTATTAAGTGCAAAAGTTATGTATAAATTTGCAAGAAATGATTTATGCATTGAAATGTTTTGTGCATATGAAAACCTGTGAACTCACCAACTCTTTGTAGTTGACCTTGTTTTATGTTTCATGCTTTTCTGGAAATAGGTAAGAAATAAAGTTTTTGGGAGCATACTTGTGGCGATACCGATTAAGTTCACATTTGAAGTTTTTATAAAGAAGTATTCTATCCCAATTTGGTTATGGAAGTTAAACTTGATTTATTTTTGTAAAACTTGAATGGTGTTATTTATTATCTGCTGCTGTGACTCACTTACCTGTTACACCTCGTGTTTCCGCTTTAACGGGGTGTGACAACCACATTGGCCTTTCCTGGGTGGTAGAGGATTTCACAATCATAATCATTAACAAGCTCAATACATCGATGCTACCGCATATTCAGTTCTTTATGGCTGAATAGATACTGTAGACTTTTATGATCAGTGTAGATCTGGCACTTTGTTCCCAAAAGATAATGCCTCCATGTTTTCAAAGCAAACACCACTGCTACCAATTCTATATCATGAGTTGTATATTGCTTCTCATGATCTTGTAGTTGCCTATATGCATAAGAAATCACATTTCCTCTTTGCATCAGCACATAGCCCAACTCTAGTTTCGAAGCATCACTATGTACTACAAAATCTTCTAATCCGTCTGGTAAAGTTAACACCGGGGCACTTCAAAGATAATCTTTCAACAGTTGGAAGGCTTTTTGATGTTCTTCCTCCCACTGAAACTTAGAATTCTTCCGGATCAGTTTGGTCAATGGCACGACTATTTTAGAAAAGTCTTGAATGAATTTACAATAATAGCCTGCCAATCCCAAAAAGCTTTGGATTTTAGAAGGAGTCTTTGGGGCCTCCCACTTTTCAACTGCTTTTATCTTTGCTGGAACTACCTTTACCCCTGCTTCTGAAATGACATGACGTAAGAACTAAACTTCCCTTAGCCAAAATTCACACTTGGACAATTTTGCCTACAGCTTCTCTCATTTCAGAAGTTCAAGTATCAGGCGGAGGTGTTCTGCGTGCTTCTCTTTGGTTTTAGAGTATATAAGAATATCGTCGATAAATACAATAACAAATTTATCAAGATATTCCTCACGTACCTTATTCATTAAATCCATAAAGGTTGCGGGCGTATTAGTTAAACCGAATGGCATAACTAAGAATTGATCATGCCCGTACCTAGTTTGGAAAGCTATTGCAACAATGTTTTCTTCCCTGACCTTGAGCTGATGATATCCTGATCTTAAGTCGATCTTTGAGAAATAACTTGCCCCCACCAGTTGATCTAACAAGTCATCAATCCTTGGCAAAGGATATTTATTTTTGATTGTCAACTTGTTCAATTCTCGATAATCTATACACATTCGCATAGATCCGTCTTTCTTCTTAACAAATAGGACCGAAGCACCCCAGGGCGAAGTGTAGGGTCAAATGAATCCTTTATCATATAGATCCTTTAACTGAGTAACCAATTATTTTAATTCTGATGGAGCCAACCGGTACGATGCCTTGGCTACTTGTGCTGCCCCAAGTAAGAGATCAATTTTTAATTCAATAACTCTGTCTGGTGGTAAACCAAAAAAAAAATTGGAAAGACTTCTGGGTATTCATAAGCAATTGGAATCAATTCCTTCTTTATTTGCATCAATAATATACGCCAAACATCCCTGACACTTCTTTCGAATACATTTTCGAGCTTTGGACACAGACAAAAGGCTAGTATGATGATTTTGACGATCACCATAGATAACACCTAACCCTCTCTCTGGCAAGATGATTCTGATCATTTTCTTATTGCAGAAAATACTGGCTTGATGTTCTGCGAAATAATCCATACCTACTACTAAATCAAACTCTTTCATCGTTATTGGGAACAACCGAATTGGTAGCTCACACCCCTCAATAACAATAACACAGTTATTGAATACACTAGTAATAGATTCTTTATTATTAGTTGTGTCAACTACTAATTCATCATCAAGTAACACATAATTCAAACATGCAAATTGATCAAATGATGGTGATACAAACGAAAAGTTTACACCGGAATCAAACAACACATTATCACGTATAGAATTCAGAAGGAAGGTACCTGTGACTACATCTGGCACGGCCTCTGCCTCATTCATTGTCATTAGAAAAGACCAACCCCGTGCCCCTCCTTGCCCTCATCTGGATACATTGGGTCTTCCACGAGTACCCGATACATTACTCCTCATGGTTAACTGTGGAGTCCTCAGCAACGGACAATTGGATTGAATATGATCTGGGGAATTACAATTAAAACATCTTTTATTGGTTGGGCAGCTTCTTAACAAATGACCTGCCTCAACACATTTGTAACATTTTCATGGGTCTGATTACAATCCCCTTGATGAACCTGTCGACACTGAGCATAGACTTTCTCACCGACCTTCTGTTCAATCCTATTTTCATATTTCACTGATTTTGACCCTCGAAAGTTAGACGAAGGTCCTTCCCATTTCCTTTTCTCGACAATCTTACTTTCTGTCTACTAGTTCTTATTTTGTTCAGTAACTTCTGCCGCGTCCACAGTTAATGAAAAGGTTGTAGGGTCATGGCGATTACAAATTCACGGATTGAAGGTTTTAACCCCTAGATATATCTTTCCACCTTCCTGGATTCTGACGAGATGTAATGTTCAACAAATCGGGAATACTCAATGAACTTTTCAGTGTACTCCCGAGCAGTTCTGTTACCTTGTTCCAATTTCATAAAATCTTCTTCCATTTGTCTTATAGCCGTCTTGGGACAGAACTGATCTTTAAATCTGTTTACAAATTCCGCCCAATTTAATGTTTGTAAGACATCTGTTCTAGCTAAAGACTCTACTTCCGACCAAAATAGAGCATTGGACTTCAATACAGATACGGAAAATCGAACTTAATCTGCTTCTAGACAGCTAATGATGTTTTACACATATTCAATCTCCTTGATCCAGCACATAGCCTTAACTGGATCTCTTTCTCGAGAGAAAGTTGACGGTTTACAAGTCAAAAACATCTTAATGTCTCCTTCCTTGTTGTGAGCAAATGGAATAGAGGGATGTACTTCCACTCTTTATGTTTCAACCCTCGCCGGTATTCCCTGATAGATGTCAAGGTTTCCCTTAACTTTCTCATTTCTTCTGACAACATATCTCTTGTTATGTATTCTGGGTGTGGCACCTGTTCCTCCTGAACATTTCCAGAGTGAGACTCTTCATGTTCAGAATGTGTCTTTGCCTGACGCCTTCCCTATGTCTGGCTTCTTCCTCTACCTCTTCCCCCGGTTCTTTCCCGACCCCTATTTCCAGAAGTACTCATTGGAAGATTAACGGGTGATTCTTATCTTTCCTCCGCCTCATGACAAGCAATCCTCTCAGATCTCCGCGATCGGCTAGACATCTGCTGGTTTTAATGTTAATTATCATGTATTCACATTTCCAAATATATGTCAAGATATGTACCTGTAAATTCATAATTACACTTGCCATATGTAATTAAAATTTACCTTATACACTGTTCTTTTACCTCATCATATTTATTTCCAATGGTGCTAATTATGTCTGGGACCCCAAACATGCAATGAAATAGTTTAAGTGTAGGTATCATGCTTTAAATACCTAAATCCCTTAAACTCGGGCTCTGATACCACTTTCTGTAACACACACATTGCATGTAACACATACTTCATTAACAAGAAATATATGTTTATACACCATTCTGGTCCATTAGTACAAGAATCTACCATATATAATACATGGTCCAAAAATTCAAAATACATTTCTTGTACTAATCATCATTCTTCTACCAAACACTATATGCATTATAGTCAAATCTTCATACAAATATGTATGCTATCAAAATATCACATTTTCCCCATCCCCTTACCGTTAGCACCTCCTTCAATACATATTTAAAATCACAAAATAAGGGTTAGACTAGAAGGTCTAGTGAGATCCCTTTTTCTATGTCATTGCAGGGTAAAGATCAGCAAAATATTATTTAAATCATTTTTTCATATATATAACAAATATATGAACAAGTAAAACATAATACCAATAACTTGCCAATTTCCAAAGCCAATTACTTAGGTTGGAACCTTCCGCTTCCAAATCCACATAATACCACTTTTACCCTTTTTAATAAAAAAACAGGGTTTATTTAAAGCTTTAGGTTATGAAGTTGTTATCATCTTGATAGTCCCCTTTAATGATCAATCTTCATGAAAGCTTCACAAACATGGCAGATCTGATGAATCTTCAAGAACATCATATAAGAACTTTGAGAGAGAAATAGTCAACATTCAAAGCTTGGTCAACTCTCTATTACGTAATCTGAAATATTACAATAAGCTCTCTACAAGATTTACAAAGACATCACACTATTTATAGGGTCAAACTTCTAAACAAAGTCAAAGCCAAACCTATCTAAGAAAAGTCAAACACGATGACTTTTACAATTATAGACAATTTTATCTTTCAAGACGAATACAATTTAATACTGATTTTCAGTCCTAACATTCTCCCCCTTTGTATTCATACTTGAAATAAATTCTACGCTTTGAGTCTTGTTTGAACTTTGAAAATTTAAGCACATTATGTCTTCTTCAAAAGAATTCTTCAACTTGAAATCTTAAAACAAGCAACTGTTGAAAAAGATCTTCTAGTATTCTCCCCCTCGAATGTAGAATCGGGATGATCTTTTCTTTTGACAATGTAGAACAGTAATCATCAGAAACAATGTACAAGATGTGATCTTTAATGAATATTCAGAATTAATCTTCAGTAAACTGTTGTAAAGATGATCTTCACATTCCACATCTCTCAGTCATTGTAGCAAATGAATAATCTTTTTGTAATTATATCCAGTCGCACTTCTTTTGACTCTTTTGCCATTATCGAAGTTACTCCCCCTTGATCATTGCATCAGATTCCCTTTGTAATGCACGAAATTGGACATTTCATTCATTATTACATACTCCCCGTTATGATGAATGAAAATCATTCCATCATACATAAGATGAATGAAATCATCCGTTTAAATCATCATATCATGAAACTGTAAGTAGATCTTTGCAAATCCACTTATTTAATCTTTTTAGATTAAGGGAATGGGAAGGTAACATCCAATTTCAACGAATGAAATTGTTTTCAATCTTATAAAAAAATTGGTCTGTGAGTATACCAGATATACTCAGTACAATTGATGTACTGTATATATGAGACTTTTTGATGATCATCTCACCAGGTCTTCCATTCAATCATCGATAGCTAAGAAAAGCATATCTATGAATGTTTTGGCAAAATAACGTATAAAATGCTAAATCTGTGTAGTGTAGAGAGATAAAGCAACATATGCTTCTATTTAGGCTCAAAACGATAAACCATATGGACTACACAAATTTATCACACTCAATATGTGATCAAAAAGACTTGAAGGGGGGACATATATCCTTCTAATTTCAATATCAACTTTCTTCGAATGAGAAATTGATAGATGATGAGCTGCGTGCCCCAAGTGTTATTGAAACACTTATCTGTTGAGAGATAAATGAGTAGTTGGTGGGGTTGTGACAAGAATTGGCCTGGGCTTTGCCTTTTTCAATAGTAGTCTCCAAAGAATCGAGAACTAATAGATTATGTGGTATGCCCGGATTTAGAAGTTTAGAACAGGATTCTCATTTTCTTTTAATCCTGACACAACTCTCGTCAATTCTTTTAGCTCACAACAACTACCCCTCTCATTTTCATTTTAATCTCAGCACACAAACCCTTTTTGTATTTAACGCTCACTCAGATATGGTTGTCCTCTTGGGTAGGTCGGTCGGTTTTGGCATTCCATTGAGGTATTTCTGATAAGCACTCAGTCCCTCCTAAAATAGTATGCTCAGTTGATCACAATGGTTGATCAAAATATTATTTCTTTAAAGCACAATGATCAGATAAAAAATTGATCAAGAAATTTAGCTTTAAGCATAAATAAAGAAAGAATGATGCGACAACGATTAGATTATTCGATATTCTAGAGAAATGAATGAAGATCTGTAAGAACAAGTTTACAGATTCGAATATTTCAAAAAAATTATCGAATGTATATGTATCAATGTAAAAAAATATCAAAAAACAAAACTTGAATACAAACGAGTGTATTATCACAGAAAATGATTTTTGTATAAGAGACGTGAAAATAACAGTTTAAAAAATAGCTGAAATAGGTATTGGAGTTATGTACGCTGAGAAATTACGCAAGTAAAATCTCAGGAAATACTTGTTCAGAAAAAAGTACTCGTTACCAAAAAAAATCATTTTCCAAAAACATTTATTGAAAATTTCTATAGACTCCCCCTAGAAAACAGATTTAAGTAATGAATCAGTTAAGCTCAAAAGAGTAAAAAAATGAAATATTTTAAGCACGGGTTCTAAACTGAGTGTTTAGAAACCACACTCGGTAAAGCACGGGTTCTGAACTGAAATATTCAGAAGCCTCATTTGGAATAAATTACAACTCCCCCTGCATTGGTGTATCATAGAAAAGATATTTTGATCAGCATAAACATGACACACCTGCAAAACCAGGTTAAGTAGATTTTGGTAYCCAAACGAACTTGGGTCCTATTTTGTTAGTATCTGGTTTGGGTATGTTGAAATTTCCAAACCATTTATTTCTATAAGATATTTTCTTTTCAGCACTAATAACAGGATGATCAAGAATAAAATATGAACCGTACCAGTAATTGTGATCATACCTGTTCTTACCATTCGAATTAGTCTGATATTTGTTGTTTGTACTCCATCTGTTATAGATCTTCTTGTTTACAAAATCTGTTGATTTGCATGTGGAGCACATGATTCTTCTCTTGCTAAGATGAATCAAATCAGAAGTGGAGCTCACAAAGCAAGGAAGATTGTTAGTAACAACAGAGTTATGAGATAAAACAGATTCAGACTTATTGATGCAAATGCTTTTAACCTTTGAAGAGTAATTGGGTGATCCAATGACATACCCTTGATAGTACTGATTAGAAGAACGAGAATAGTTCTTAGAAACAGTGCAATTTACACCAACAGATACTCAAACACAAAGCGATTTACCTGAGCGATTTACAAAATTAGGTCAAGAAGCAGTAAGCGATAAAGAATCCGGTGAGATGGATTGAGTGATTTAGTAAACCGGATACCTCGATGCACAAACTGCTAAGTCCTAAATCAGTTGATGAGTGTGAGCGATTTACTTGAGCGATTTAGAATCCGATCAATCCAATCGATTTACCAATCTATCCGGTTGAGAGTTGTGCGATGAAAACCTTAAATCAATCAAGGTATCTACGATTTACCAAACCAAATCATATATTTTGCTCAACTTCAAGTGAAGAAATTCATGAGATTTAGTGAGTTGAACAAATATTCTGATGGTACGATAAGGTTGGTGAGAAGGGCCCTTGACTTGAAAAGGGTAAACAATGACAGAGCTGCTGAATCAGAAAGGATGAGTTCCAAAGAAAGATATTTGTTGATCAATGCGATAATTCTGCTCGAGTAGAAAATCCAATACAGGAGCGCTCTGAGAAAATTAGAGAAAAATCTTGGACTTCGAAAGACAAAATTTACAAGAGTCCAAACTTGAATCCAAAGGGGGAGAATGTTGGGTTTGAGTAAGAGCTTTATTGTTGTATTTAAGTTTCTCCTTAGTTTACTTGCTTTGTAACAGTGTAGCTTTACTATTTCCTTAGTATAAACAGTATTTTCCTTGTAATTGTCATTACCAAGTCATTAGCAGATTGTAATCAAGATTAGAGCTGTAATTCTCTCTTTTTCAATAAAATCAGTAACATTTGATGATCCATTCTTTCTACTATTACATTCATCTTGTTCATGAAGATTTTATCATTTTTGTATGAATCTTTGTCACACCCTGCTAAAGCGGAAACACGGGATGCTAACAGACAAGCGAGTCATGGCAACAGTTTAAGAGAAACACATTTTACAAAGATTCATAATAATTAGTTCATCGACTTAACAGTATTACAAGGTTACAAAAGTATTTTCGAATACAATAAAAAATGTCTTAATCGATGTGAACCAAGTAATGCTCCCAGAATCCACATAACTTACTTAGTACCKRAAAARCRTRACATAAAACAGAGTCAACTACAAAKARTTGGTGAGTTTCACGGGTTTTCACATGCATAAAGACAGTAGATGCATAAACCAAGTAATAGCAAGCATATGTGGTTTCATTGCACTCAATAAATGTAAATCTTATACGATGAAATACTTGAGATGCTACTGAGCCTTACCTGACCAACTTGCCCCATAATTAATCGAACAACCAAAAGTAACCCGTTCACTACTTAGGTTCCACGGTTCGATAAAGCACTAATTCAGCGGTGGTCCAAATTCCACATGATTAGGCTAGAAAACATAGGTAATTGTGCACTCCTTTTTGGGTGGGACTGTCAACACAATAGCGGCTATCCACAATACCACGGCCCGGGAATGTACCCGAGTTAACAAGTAGCGTGTACGGACGGGGACTTTAATTTGGAAACATATATTCTCATGAATATCAATTTAGCATTTATATTATAGTGCAAAACAGAAACAAATACAACTTAGAAACCCGACTATGCAGTTCCATAGTCCGGAGGTTTCAAACAATTAAACATGCAAAGCTTGTTGTCATGCTTTTCCCCCAAAATAACAAAACAGTAAAAGTGGGGTCGTGAACTCATTGTTTGGCAAATATCAATTGTTTCCTTACGAGACATGCTATCACCTGCTCGGACTTCCTGACAGAGTAACCGATACTTAATAAGAACTTCTAAACCTCCAAAACTTAAGTTGGGTAAAAAAAAACTGTTATCAATGCAATCCGCCAGATTCTGAAACCAATGTAGCGGATACTTTAAATATTAATTTTAACGAATATCTCCAAAATTCAAATAATGGCATCATTTAATGCTCTTCCAAAGCGATTGATGGCAGCCGCCATCTGTTGGAATTTGAACATTTTGGGTGGGTTTAACACCCTTCCCAATAATAATTAAAACCTCGAGTCGCACACCTCCCCAAATCCGGTTGCATGCCTAAGAATGGCAGCAAATGGGGATGGTTTCGACTCTACATTTCCAGGAATAGAGACAGATAAAACCCCAAATTCTCATTTCTTGAGTAAGATTCAGAAAGGAAAAGAAAACAATTAGGAATTTCTTGGGTCTAAGAAAGCTACAAGATGAAAGATTTGATTTAGAGATGCATGCAAGACCCAAGTCACCCGAAGGTGCAATCGGTTCCTAGAATGTAAGAACTTTCTTCTTCTTTTTTGGGATTAAAAAGGTTTTTGGATCACAGATTATCATCTGATGAAGACAAATATATGTCTTCGATGGGATAATCTCACCATCTTTAAATTCCGAAACTTGAGTTGAGCAGGAAGAGAAAATTGGAATTTGAACACTTTGAAGAGGTATAGATGACTTTAGGAGCATACCATTTTGAAGACGAAGCAGAAAGAACAATTCGAACACAGCAGCGATCCTAAACTTGCAGGGAGAAGAGTTTGGCTCAAAGGTGATGAACTTTTTAGAGAGGGAAAACGAGAAAAGGCTAGAGCTTTGAATAATGAAGAGATTTTAAAAGAGAAGAGGGGGTATTGATATGAGGCTTCTAGAAGAGTAGTGGGCTGGCCTCTAAAGGCCCAAGCCCAAGGACTTATACATTTCCTTAATTTATAAGACCCAAAAATTTAAAATAACCAAAATGTCCAAGTCTGGAACAAGACCATCTGCCGTACTGAAATGATCAAGTATGGGCAACCAGCGCTTCAGAATGAAGACAACAGACCCTCTGCGAAGAAAAGACGCCAGAGCTTCTGTGCGGAGACACAGAGCTTCTGGAAAGATATGCCAGAGCCTCTGTGAAGAGACACAGAGTCTCTGTGAAGAGTTGCCGGAGTCTCAGCGAAAAGGCACAGAGTCTCTGTGAAGAGTTTCCGGAGTCTCTGAGAAAAGACAATAGAGCCTCTGTAGATAGTACCAGAGCCTCTGTGTCTGTCGCCAGAGCCTCTGTGGCAATCATCAGAGCCTCTGTGGCTGACGCAGGAGCCTCTGATCGAATAGGCAATCTCTTCAAGATCATACTCTGGATAAGGTTAATCCTAAAAGACATAGTTTTCTAATGAAGATTCCGAAATAAGGTCCTAACCTGGAAATCCAAAAGTGCAGAGTTGTTACAATCTTGGACTTCACACATCTTCTCAATAACATTCAGACTATGATTTCCAATAAGAACTCCGATCATAAATCTTTAAATCACAAATAAATAAAGACTCAAAATCACAGTAATATTAAAGAATATATTAATGAGAGTTATATCACATAACACACACATACAAATTCAACTCTTATATCCAAATGTACACCTCACCTTGACATGCTACTCTTATCCCATGGTACACCTCTCCTTGATATGCCACCCTTATCCCATGGTACACCTCACCTTGATATGCCACGCTTATCCAATGGTACACCTCTTTTTGACATGCCACCCTTATTTCCTCATCAAATCTTTTAGAAAAATATCTCCCATTAGAATAAACCAAAGTCATAAATGTCCTAATGCAATATTATCAATTTCAAATCATTTTTATAAAACTTCTCATTCTTTATCATATTAAAAGAATGTCATATTAATGATTCATCTGAACAAACCTTTTAGTCAAATTATTAATCCAGTCAACCTTGAAATTTGGTCAACATGGACTTGGCTGGACTTCATCTCCGGTGAAGTCTTAATCGATGTATCAATCTAGACAACAAAAGTTCACTTGTTCGATTTACAAGTTCGGATAGACTTAGAATGATCCCGATCGAGCTTTGTCTAGTTTACATCTAAACCGGATATTACATCTTTCGGACTATAATCAAATTGGGCAGCTTCTATCATATTCCAACTTCTCTGTTCAATACCTTTGTCTGATTTATATATTTCAACACTATGATCGGTTTAAGACTAAATCGGACAACACGTGTCCGACTTATAACTTAATCCAGACGTCACTTGTCCGATTTAAACCATGTCCGGATAATTATTCTTAACTCAATTCAATATGCAAATGAAAATACTTTAAAAAGACATTTAATCACTCACCTTATGAAATCCTTTTGGAACCAACTTCAAAATTTCAGTTGTATGAGTAATCCGGTCAAAAAGCAATCCGATCACCAGTCTTTTCTTTAAATCACTCTCTAGATCACAAAAATGGCAAGAGGAGTGAATGGAGGCCTCATCCTCCTTTTATACTCTTTCAAAAAAGAGAATGGTGGCTAAACCGCCTCTTATATGCATGCCTATACAAATATTCTCATGTATACATATATACACATGCATACAATTAAATTATATGCATACCTACAACCTTTTATTTAATTCACTATGCATGCATATAACAAGTATGTATATTAAACTCATGCAAACTAACATATTTTTAGTCATGCATATTCACATTATGCATACATATTTTATGCATAAAAATTCACATACGCGCATGATCAAGTACATCAATTTATCATGCTTTCACATAATCATATAACAAATAATCAAGTATTAATTACCTCAAGTGATAATCAAGACCAGGTTATCACATTATCCACACCTCAAAAGAATTCTGTCCCGGAATTCCTTCAATCAAAGAGCCATGGATATTATGTTCTCATTTTTGATTCTAATTCCCTAGTCGCCCCTGATCCCTTATGAAATTGCCACTGTACTTTAACCAAACTGATCTCTTTGTTTCTTAATGCAAAACCCAAAAATTTCGAGGAATAAATAATTTTATCTTCATTAATATTCTTTTCGTTTTTTTCTTTTTTGAATTATAAAACACACACACCCATACTTATATATATATATATATATATATATAAATTAAATGAATAAAGAAATTAAAAGAAGTTTAAAAATCGGACCAAAAGTCAAAGAAAAAGTCAAGCCAGGGGGTTGTACGTCATTTTTCATAGTGCAGGGGTAGTGTCCGGTGAAAAGTGGTCCAACTTTGAGGGACCTGTTTCGTAAATAGGACAAAGTCTGAAAAGTTGAAAATGATTTTTCAATGCGATGTTTAGAAGGCTCCTATTGGCTCGGTTAGTCAACGAATAAGCCAAATAAAACCGGATTTAAGTAGGTCTCGTTGTCTTCTTCATTTAGCTCGAAACCACTCGGATTTTCGTGGAGTTTTGAAGGAGAAAACCGGAGTTGAAGTTCAAGCCAAAATCCTCGTTTTTCGTCGATTAGAGGTAAAATACTCAACTAAAATTCATGTTCTTTATATGGTTGGTTTCATTTTTAAGTACTCTATCAAACCCCAGTAGCCTCATGTCTCATATTTGTGTTTACGTTGTTCGATTTTATGTTTTTTTAAGTTGTTAAGTTTTAGTTTTAAAAACAAACTTTAAATGAGTAAATTGAACTCATTTCTTGATGAAAATTCGTGTTCTTTATGTCAAAGTGTTGCTAAAAATATTACCAAGAGTTTGATGCAAAAAGAATGAAGAAAAAAGGTCAAGAAACGAGCCATTTTCAAGCTCAAAAATTTGAGAATCGAGCAGCCATGGCTGCTGACTTTGTTACGTTGAAAGCTGGTCAACGTTTGACTCATAACCCGTGTACCATGAGCCATAACCCGCGTCCATTTTACCTATTTAAAATAAAATGGAGTTAAGAGCGCAGACGACGGGTTTCAATCCCCATACCTCAACCTTGAGTTTTCCTGCGTTAACCAGTGGGCTACGCACGTAATTTGTTACTTTGTATGCGTCCATTTTGTTTATATGCAGTATACATTTGACAGTTTCAGCAATATAATTATCTCTACATAAATTTTATAAAACTTTGATTAAGTTTGTTTGTATTTTGTAAAATACAAACTCTGACCCCATTTTAATTATTTATCTCGTTTAATTACCAAAATGACCCCATAAATGGGAAATTGGTATTTTAGCAATACTTTGCGTAATTGCTTTCAAAATTACCGAAATAACCATATATCTTGGGGATTGGTTTATGAGCTTTATTTTTATATTATTATTTTTATAAAATTACCAAAATGCCTCTAAAATTAAAGAATGTGTATTTTGAGCAATACGTGACCATTTNTCGTGTCTCATATTTGTGTTTTCGTTGTTTGATTTTATGTTGTTTTAAGTTGTTAAGTTTTAGTTTTAAAAATAAACTTTAAATGAGTAAATGGAACTCATTTCTTGATGAAAATTTGTGTTCTTTATGTCAAAGTGTTGGTAAAAATATTACCAAGAGTTTGATGCAAAAAGAATGAAGAAAAAAGGTCAAGAAACGAGCCATTTTCAAGTTCAAAAATGTGAAGATCGAACAGCCATGGCTGCTGACTTTGTTATGTTGAAAGCTGGTCAACGTTTGACTCATAACCCGTGTACCATGAGTCATAACCCGCGTCCATTTTACTTATTTAAAATGAAATGGAGTTAAGAGCGCATACAACGGGTTTAGATCCCCAGACCACAGCCTTGAGATTTCCTGCGTTAAACAGTGGGCTACGCACGTAATTTGTTACTTTGTATGCGTCCATTTTGTTTATATGCAGTATACATTTGACAGTTTTAGCAATATAATTTTCTCTACACAAATTTTATAAAACTTTCATTAAGTTTGTTTGTATTTTGTAAAATACAAACTTAGACCCCATTTTAATTATTTATCTCGTTTAATTACCAAAATGACCTCATAAATGGCAAATTGGTATTTTAGCAATACTTTGCGTAATTGCTTTCAAAATTACCGAAATAACCATATATCTTGGGGATTGGTCTATGAGCTTCATTTTTATATTATTATTTTTATAAAATTACCAAAATGCCTCTAAAATTAAAAAAATGTGTATTTTGAGCAATACGTGACCATTTAACTTTATAAAAATACTGTCAAGGTTGAAATTTATTACTTTAACTATGTAATTATTTGGGGATAATTAGAATGAATCATTTAAATATATCGTCTAGACATTTATTTTATAAAAGATGATTTTATGGAGTTATAAAATGAATAATTGACTATACGAAGTGTTACTCGAGTTGTAAATTTATTAGGACGCTTTTAACTCGAAATATGTAATTATTAACATGTCTATCATATAATAGATAACTTAATAATCACGTTTATGATGTCGCTTTAAGATATATAGCTAGACAATACACCTTATGTCGGAACTCACGGTTCGTATAATTTTAATTGATGTGAGGAGCGTTCTTAAGCATAGTTGACCAATGTTGACCCTAGTCAACGTAGTTGCCCGTAAGTTGACTTTTATGTTAGCCTTTGGGAGATATTAATCATTTATATGCTATTCGCTATTCTAAATTGTAGGTTACCAGTCAGCGACGTTAGTTAAGCAATCTACGTTATCAGGTTAGTCTTCATGAGATTTCAATGGGATGGATACCTAAGTACAAATGTATTTTTGCATGACATGAATTGTTGATGATGTGTACGTATGCATGATATTTCAATTACATACATGTTATGATATAGTTTACATGTATATTATTTTGTGAATGGTTATATGCTATGTGTTTAATCAATTTTCGAATAACTCTAGCATGCTTTTTCATATTAATGTTTTATGATTCAAGGGTGGGCATTTGACCAGTAAGTCACGACCAATATAAAACACGACCCGGATAAGTAGGTGATCAATTAAGACTGACATATCAACCCAGGGCGTGTTTGTGACTAAATGATCCATACCCGACTAAACATTATATGAGATCTCTTATTTTCAGTGTTTTAAATATATATATATATATGTATATATTTTTAAAGTTGTGACTTTTATTATAAAGCATGCATATATGTCATATATATATATGTCAAGATATGAATTTATTCACACAAACCATGAACTCACTGAGCTTTATAAGTTGACTATAGTATGAATCTCAGGGCCAAGTAGTTCGAGGTTGGATAAGGGCAAAGGACATGCTTAGAGAGTTGCTAATTATCATCTTATTTTTAATCTTTTGTCTAGCATCGTTGTGTCGATCTTTTGTAACTTAACCTGGTATGAGGTGGGTTAGAACTTAAGTTAATTTTTGGTTGATTCAAAGACTTCCGCTGTAAACGGTTTAAAAGGTTTTATTTTAGCCGTCTTTTGGAGTATTTATTTAGGAATTTGTTTCAGATTACGTAACATTCTCATATTAAAAAAAATGAGGGTGTTACAAGTTGGTATCAAAGTTTTAGTTTAAGGTAATTAGGTTAAGATTTACTTAGTCTAAGCTTAAACTGAGAGGATTGTTAGAAGCACATGTTTATTGTGTCTTAGTATTGCTTATCATGCGATTAAATTTGATCCTACGTTACTACTTGACATAGTGTTCCTTTTATGACTTGTAGGAGACATGGTTCACACCATTCACACTAGGTCTATCAGACGCGGACGTGGACGCATATACGGAACACGTAGGACACCTTACGGGCTACGACCGAATAGAGGATCTATTGACAGTCACCGCTCCAGCGCCAGACATGTTTCCGGCACCTGGTCCAGAAGCGATAGTCTGGCCCACACTAGGAAGTGTCATCACGAGAGCCCATCAGGCGAAGGACCACACCTGAGCCTTCGGAGGACTATACGCCCCGCACCCCTACACGTGAGGACATGATGGAGACCATAGAGACCTTGAGGGGCGAGAACACAAGGCTAAGAGAGAGGTTGACCCAAACTTTAGATGGGAATACTAGACTGAATGAATGGCTGAACAATCTTCAGCAGGCACATGTCGAACAAGGAGGAGCCCTAAACGAGCTAATTGTAGAGAATGCAAATTTGTCGGAACAGCGTCATGCACTGATTTGGAATAAAGTTGTACTTGAGCAGGAGCGAAGAATTGTTGCTCGGCCCGTAGGCGCTAGATGTAGAGACAGAGTTCACTTCTATAAGAAAATGACCATAGACTATGCCGGTGTAGTGAGGGGCTATTTCTCTGACTGGGTCCAATGCATCAGCAATGGCCCAAAGGCTAGTGTGTTGTGGCATTCCAGGCCATCCACATCTTTTGAGGAGTTGTTGAGGGACCCTTATCTCCCTTATTACCCCACATATCAGTTTTAGACATAAAATCCTTTTGAGAGAGGGGGAGAGAAAGATCTTTTGGGTATGTGACTTAATTGTGCATGTCTAGATAGGTGATCGAATTTTCAACAAGTCCAGTGCTTCAATATATTTTTTTGAGTATTAACATGATTTAGAGATGTGTTTAGAATTATGAAGTATCCCGTCTTTTGTAAGTAAATGGGATTATGTAATGTCTCTCTCTCCATGATTGTTTATTGACACGAAATATATAGCTTACCGAGCATTATGAAATTTTTGACGTGAATTCCTTATTATGTATTTCTTTTATATATAATGATTATATTATATATAAAAAAAATGTAATGTGTTATGTTGACTTTAGAACCATGTTAAAACGATAATACCCTATTATGTTAGTATGGTTTCTCGTGGATCAACAAGGAACGCCCTCAATGGGGGAGGTACTAATGGCATAGCCCCACCAACAGTTCGAGGTCGGACATGAGCCGAAAGTCGAGTTCGAGGAAGTGTCTGAACCGCTAGTTCTAGTACGACTCCATCCGCGCAAGCTAATTTAGCTATCGGTAGGAGTCAAGGAGGCCGAGGAGGGGAAAATCCCCTCACAAAGGAAATGATAGCTGAGCAAATGGCACAAGTCCTCCGGGATACATTGCCAAATATGCTTAAAGCAATGTTGGGTGACAGACTTAAGGACAATGAAGATGGAGAGGAGGAAAGTGTTCGACATGAGAAAACTCAAGCCACTGAAAAGGTGGAAGTATCTGTTAAAGAGAAGGTGGAGTTACCCACCAATGAGAAAACTGAATTGACAATAAAGGAGAAAGGATGCAGTTTTAAAACATTCAAAGGCACCGGGCCGAAAGAATTTAAGGGAATAGAGGGCCCAGTTGGCCAGATGAACTGAGTAACTAAGATGCAGAGTAGCTTCAAAATTTGTAGATCCGCAGAAGATCAAAAAGTGACCTATGCTGCTACAACCTTTGTGGACTATGCATTGCATTGGTAGGAGTCTGAGTGTGCAATCTGAGGTTATGAGGATATTACTGCCATGACTTGGCAGCAAATGAAAAAAATGATGATGGATAAGTACTGCACACAATCGGAGGTGAACAACCTAGAATCGGAATTTCTGAGATTAAAGCAAGGTTCGTTGTCGGTTCAAGAATATGTTAACGATTTTCTTGAGAAAGCGAGGTTCGCCAGTTACCAGGTGGCTACCGAGGAGAGAAAGATAGGTCGCTTCAAAGACGGCTTAAGAATCGAAATCAAACAGTACATGGACATGACTAAACCGACCACATTTGTACAAGCAGTAGAGATGGCGAAGGTGGCAGATGAGAACAACGCTAGGGAGAATTGTGATAGTAGAGATGCAAAGAGAAGATGGGAAGGATCGAACAAGTTCAACAAGAAACCAAAATGGACTCCGACTCTGGCAAAAACACGAAGCGAGGGATTCACTATTCCTCCATGTAACAAATGCAACAAGAGACATAGGGGAGAGTGCAGAGCGGGGAGCCTGACATGCTACAAATGTGACAAACCTATGCATACCGCGTGAGTGTGCCCAGAAGGAAAAACTTGTTATGAATGTCGGGCTATAGGACATTTACGACTCGACTGTCCAAAACATCGAAATGGTGCGACACCCCACGTAAAGACAGTGAATAACGGATTTGGGAAGAGATCCGAAAATAGGAAGGAGCTACCTAAGGGACACGGTCGAGCATACAACATGACTTTGGAGGAGGCCTAGAAACACCCGACATCGTATCTGGTATGTTCCCTATCAATAATGTGTATGCACATGTACTATTTGATTCGGGTGCAAATGGTAGTTTTGTGTCTACTACCTTCTACCACTATCTGAATAGGAGTGCCTGTAGGCTAGAAAAAACCTACACTATAGAAATAGTCGATGGTAGTTAGTGTAAGGTAGACGAAGTATTTGATGAATGCACAATTGTTATAGATGGTAAGGATTTCTCTGTTAGGTTTATGCCAATGTGTTTAAGGGGTTTTGACGTGGTCTTGGGGATGAATTGGTTGTCCAAAAATCATGCGCAAATAGTATGCAATAAGAATATGATCAAGATTCAAACTCCGGAAGGAGAAACAATTCATGTTTATGGTGATCGAAAGAATTGTTGCGTAGGGTTAATCAATGCAGTTAAGGCGAATAGGTGTCTGCGGAAAGGATGTGTGGCTTACTTGGCATACACCATCGATGCCAAACTCGAAAAGAAGACAATACATGATGTTCCAGTGGTGAGGGATTACCCAGAAGTATTTATGGATGAATTACCGAGAGTACCACCGGAACATCAGGTAGCGTTCCGAATCGATTTGGTACCAAGTGCGGCACCAATCGCAAGAGTGCCTTATGTTTAGCCCTAACAGAAATGCAAGAGCTGATGAAGCAATTACAAGAACTCTTAGATAAAGGGTTTATCAGGCCAAGCTCGTCACCATGGGGAGCACCGATTTATTCGTCAAAAAGAAAGACGACACGATGAGGATGTGCATCGATTATCGGGAGTTGAACAAAATCATGATAAAGAACAGATATCCATTGCCAATGATCGACGACCTTTTCGATGAGTTGCAAGGAGCCAGCTGTTTCTTGAAAATCGATTTGAGATCGGGTTACCATCAGTTGAAGGTTCGAGAAGAGGACGTGTCGAAGACCGCTTTTAGGACTCGTTACGAACATTACGAATTTGTAGTAATGTCGTTTGGGTTAACAAACGCACCTGTGGCATTCATGGACTTAATGAATCGATTTTGTAGATCGTATTTGGACCAATTTGTCATAGTCTTTATAGATGACTTTCTGATCTATTCGAAAATTAAAAAGGAGCATGAACAACACTTAAGGATGATTCTTGAATTACTAGCAAAAGAGCAATTGTACGCCAAGTTCTCAAAATGTGAGTTTTGTTTACATGAGGTACAATTCCTTGGTCACGTAATCAACACGGAAGGGATCAAGGTGGATCCGGCTACGATTGATGCAGTTACGAACTAGGAATCACCAAAGTTAGTATCGGAGATCCGAAGTTTTCTAGGCCTAGCAGGGTATTACCGAAGATTCATCCAAGATTTCTCCAAGATAGCAACGCCTTTGACAACACTGACAAAGAAGTCAGTTAAGTTTGATTGGGGAACGAAAAAAGAAGAAGCATTTCAGACACTTAAGGACAGACTAAGCACTGCACCGGTTTTATTACTACCGGAAGGAGTATAATATTTTGTTGTTTATAGCGATGCATCAAAAATATGTTTGGGTTCTGTACCCAACTCACGACATAGAATTAGCAGCTGTAGTCTTCATGCTAAAATTTTGGAGACACTATTTGTACGGTACGAAGTGCATGATCTATACTGATCATAAGAGCCTTAAGTACTTGTTTGATCCAAAGGAGCTAAATATGAGACAAAGGAGATGGATGGAACTACTTAAGGATTATGATTGTGAGATTCACTACCATCCAGGTAAGGCAAATGTAGTTTCCGAGTAGGAAGGAGGGAAATAGACCAATCAGGGTTCGAGCCATGTGGATGAGTGTTAAAGTAGAGTTGCTAGACCGAATTCGGGATGTTCAAAGGGAAGCTTTACTCGAAATGAATATTAAAAAGGAGAGAATGGTTGGACAAATTAAGACTTTGACGGTCAGACTAGATGGAATATATAGACACAGGAATCGGGTTTCGATTACTAGTTTGGGGGACCTAAGAAATATAGTGATGGATGAAGCACATAAGTCCAAATATACTATGCATCTAGGTAGTAATAAGATGTACAAGAATATAAAAGAAAGCTATTTGTTGGCCTGGTATGAAAAGGGCAGTAGCTAGCTATGTGGGGAAATGCTTGACGTGCTTGAAAGTGAAGACAGAGCACCAAAAGCCGTCTGGAATGTTGCAACAAATGGAGATCCTAGTATGGAAGTGGGATATAATAACGATGGATTTCGTCACCAAACTTCCAAGGACGGTAAAGGGACACGACGCCATATGGGTAATTGTGGATCGACTAACGAAATCTGCTCACTTCTTACCAATCAGTGACAAGTATACATTAGAAAGATTGGCCCAACTTTACGTCAATGAGATCGTGTCGAGACATGGTGTATCGATATCCATTGTCTCAGATAGAGACGCTAGGTTTACTTCGAGGTTTTGGTCAAGTTTTCAACAAGAAATCGGAACACGGTTGAACATGAGTACTGCATATCATCCTCAAACTGATGGCCAGAGTGAGAGGACAATCCAAACACTAGAAGATATGTTGAGAGCTTGTGTGATTGACTTTGGAGGTAGTTGAGACAACCACCTCCCGTTGACAGAATATGCTTATAAGAATAGTTACCATTCGAGCATCAAGGCGGCACCATTTGAAGTGTTATATGGCCGTAAGTGTAGAACTCCAATTTATTGGGCAGACATTGGAGAAAGACAACAAGCTGGACACGAGTTAGTCCAACAGACATATGATAAAATAGTACAGATCAGGGAGAGGTTTAAGGTTGTGCAAGATAGACAAAAGAGTTATGCGGATAGAAGGCGTCGACCTTTGGAATTTCAAGTAGGTGATAAGGTCTTGTTGAAAATATCGCCATGGAAAGGTGTCATAAGATTTGGAAAGAAAGGTAAGCTAAGTCCAAGGTATATCGGACCATTTGAGATAACTGCTAGAGTAGGAGCAGTTGCTTATCGGTTGAAACTTCCAAATGAGTTAGGTGGTATTCACGATATCTTTCATGTGTCGAACTTGAGGAAATGTTTAGCTGACGAATCAACAATTGTGGATTTGGAAGACAACAAGGTTAACGACAAACTCGCTTATGTGGAAGAACCAGTTGATATATTGGATAAAAAGACGAAAAGACTAAGAAACAAAAGTATACCACTAGTATTAGTTAAGTGGAAATTCAATAAAGGCGCAGAATTGACATGGGAACCGGAAGAAGAAATGAAAGCTAAATATCCTCAATTGTTTTAGCAAGTATTAATTCCAAAGACGGAATTTCTTGAAGGATGGAAGAGTTGTAAAACCCAAACATTTCGAGAAATAAATAATTTTATCTTCGTTAATATTCTTTTCATTTTTTTCTTTTTTGAATTATAAAACACACAAACATACGTACTTATATATATATATATATATATATAAATTAAATGAATAAAGAAATTAAAAGAAGTTTAAAAATCGGACGAAAAGTGAAAGGAAAAGTCAAGCCAGGGGGTTGTAGGTCATTTCTCATAGTGCAGGGGTAGTGTCCGGTGAAAAGTGGTCCAACTTTGAGGGACCTGTTTCGTAAATAGGACAAAGTCTGAGAAGCTGAAAACGATTTTTCAATGCGATGTTTAGAAGGCTCCTATTGGCTCGGTTAGTCAACGAATAAGTCAAATAAAACCAGATTTAAGTAGGTCTCGTTGTCTTCTTCATTTAGCTCGAAACCACTCAGATTTTTGTGGAGTTTTGAAGGAGAAAACCGGAGTTGAAGTTCAAGCCAAAAATCCTCGTTTTTCGTCGATTAGAAGTAAAATACTCAACTAAAATTCATGTTCTTTATATGGTTGGCTTCGTTTTTAAGTACTCTATCAAACCCCAGTAGCCTCGTGTCTCATATTTGTGTTTTCGTTGTTTGATTTTATGTTGTTTTAAGTTGTTAAGTTTTAGTTTTAAAAAYAAACTTTAAATGAGTAAATGGAACTCATTTCTTGATGAAAATTTGTGTTCTTTATGTCAAAGTGTTGGTAAAAATATTACCAAGAGTTTGATGCAAAAAGAATGAAGAAAAAAGGTCAAGAAACGAGCCATTTTCAAGTTCAAAAATGTGAAGATCGAACAGCCATGGCTGCTGACTTTGTTATGTTGAAAGCTGGTCAACGTTTGACTCATAACCCGTGTACCATGAGTCATAACCCGCGTCCATTTTACTTATTTAAAATGAAATGGAGTTAAGAGCGCATACAACGGGTTTAGATCCCCAGACCACAGCCTTGAGATTTCCTGCGTTAAACAGTGGGCTACGCACGTAATTTGTTACTTTGTATGCGTCCATTTTGTTTATATGCAGTATACATTTGACAGTTTTAGCAATATAATTTTCTCTACACAAATTTTATAAAACTTTCATTAAGTTTGTTTGTATTTTGTAAAATACAAACTTAGACCCCATTTTAATTATTTATCTCGTTTAATTACCAAAATGACCTCATAAATGGCAAATTGGTATTTTAGCAATACTTTGCGTAATTGCTTTCAAAATTACCGAAATAACCATATATCTTGGGGATTGGTCTATGAGCTTCATTTTTATATTATTATTTTTATAAAATTACCAAAATGCCTCTAAAATTAAAAAAATGTGTATTTTGAGCAATACGTGACCATTTAACTTTATAAAAATACTGTCAAGGTTGAAATTTATTACTTTAACTATGTAATTATTTGGGGATAATTAGAATGAATCATTTAAATATATCGTCTAGACATTTATTTTATAAAAGATGATTTTATGGAGTTATAAAATGAATAATTGACTATACGAAGTGTTACTCGAGTTGTAAATTTATYWGSACGCTTTTAACTCGAAATATGTAATTATTAACATGTCTATCATATAATAGATAACTTAATAATCACGTTCATGATGTGGCTTTAAGATATATAGCAAGACGATACACCTTATGTCGGAACCCACGGTTCGTATAATTTTAATTGATGTGAAGAGCGTTCTTAAGCATAGTTGACAAAGATTGACCCTAGTCAACGTAGTTGATCGTAAGTTGACTTTTATGTTAGCCTTTGGGAGAAATTAATCATTTATATGCTATTCGCTATAAGCAATCTACGTTATCAGGTGAGTCTTCATGAGATTTCAATGGGATGCATACCTAAGTACAAATGTATTTTTGCATGACATGAATTGTTGATGATGTGTACGTATGCATGATATTTCAATTACAAACATGTTATGATATATTTTACATGTATATTATTTTGTGAATGGTTATATGCTATGTGTTTAATCAGTTTTCGAATAACTCTAGCATGCTATTCCATATTAAAGTTTTACGATTCAAGGGTGGGCATTTGACCAGTAAGTCACGACCAGTATAAAACACGGCCCAGATAAGTGGGTGATAAATTAAGACTGACATATCAACCCAAGGAGTGTTTGTGACTAAATGACCCATACCCGACTAAACATTATATGAGATCTCTTATTTTCAGTGTTTTAAATATATATATATATATATTATATATATACTAGTGGTGTACCCGCGCGATGCAGCGCGGGTAAATCACATTTTGAAACATTAGTTTGGCCTCCAATCATGAGTTTTTGTGGTTATTTTGCAATTCAACTAATATATAAAGTTGAAAGTTAATACGGTGTATTAGCAAGATCAAATGAAAAAATAATTGCACACGTATTGGGTTTCTGAACCCATCTACTCGGAACTCATTACAAAACTTGAAATTCTTGACTGAACAAAGAAATACAATCATTTTGAATTTGAATTGAGAAAATAAAAGTTGAAGAAGGTGTATAGAAAACTATGATGAAAAAGCGTCTGAAATGGAATTAATATGATATACATGGGCATGAGTTTATGTTTCTTTGACATCTAGCTAAAAGGCTGCTTTCATGAATGGTTACCAGAATATGACAGATGGAAATTAAGATGAAAAAAATGAAATAATCAAGCGATGCAAATAATAAATCAATCAGGCGGATTACAACTACCATATGTAAACGTAGAGAAGTAATCCCCCCAGGCAGGAAGGAAAGATTGTTGCTCCTACAGCTCAGGCAATTGTCGATACATCCTCCATTTGCATAACATGCTTTGAATGATGTAGGTACATTTAAACTACTAATAAAACCATCGCTCATAGGTCTTGAAGGCTCTACATTGAAGTTGCTTGATCTTCTTTTCTTGGACTTGGTCAAAATAGAAGGAAATTAGCATATACCAAAGCAACAAAACTTATTTCAGTGATTAGCAGCTTTGAAATACAAACAGTTGCTGGTTATGACATAACCTAATTTTCTTCCATGGAGAGACAGACAAGAATTAACCTTTACACGATGAATCACAGAGAGGTGGTAAGAAATACTATCCTATCCATGTTTTTAAATTTCTACCTTCCAGAACTTTATGGTTTTATCATTGGTAGATAGCAAAAATATGGCGCTGTTAGCTGTCTGACACCATCTGATCATGTTGATTTTCACCTCGATTTCCAAGCTCTTTAGATAGTCAAACTAAAATCACAAGCATGAATGGGAGAATAAATATGCATGTACGAAAAATGTTAAGACAAAATGAACAATAAAACAAGAACCACAAGGAGTCTATTTTTTTTTTCTAATATTTAGACAATAGAGAACCTTTGGCTAATGACTCTAGAATTCAGTTTGATAGCGAAATTCAGGGYGCCGGCTGCTGGAACAATCCATTCCCTCTAGAACTCTTCGATGAACACCATGCTAGTTTATACATGTTCATGTTACAATATGGATATCGGTGAACAATCTTAAACTTTAAATCACAATAAGGCAGGAAAATAAATGTAAACAAATTTCAAAAAAGATGGTCAACCAGCATACATCTACTCTATCAAACAAAACCACACGACCCCCACGATCTCTAGTCGCAAGATGTTTCCCAGTTTTAGCAAATTCTATTCCTGAAACCATATCAACTGCAGTGGAAGCATTCAAAGTGTAATTAGTAAACTACATTGTCAACAATCAAATGAAGAGACTAACAGTACAAGGATTGCAAATAGGTATAGGTTGCAAAAGATATAGAAGTTTGTTGCATGGTTGGCCTTGGAACACAATTGGTGCTTCACCAGTGCAATGTCCCTCTTCCCTCCTTTAGTTTATGTTCGAATTTAAAGGGCATATTGTATAGTGTGTWATTGGAATATGTTGATGCATGGGATAAATCATTGTGTTTTTAATACAACAAATCGGTGGATGACCACCTAAGTTCCTAGAAAACATAACCGTGTGGGGTAATAATAATAATAATATGCTCTCTCTACTAAATGTTATTAATGTTTATATGGGGTGGGGGTGAGGGTGAGGGTGAGGGTGAGGGTGAGGGTGAGTAAAATAAAATTTTGGGAGTTTAGTTTGAATGTGAAACAAACAAACTTACTTTTACCTACAATTCCAACTTACTTTTAACCACAAAGATGGTGCCTAATTGGTTTGAGCTTGACCCCAAAAGTCAAAAGTACCAGGAGGTCCCATGTTTAAATCTAAGAAGGAATAAAAATCCGCTTGTGACCATGAAGGTTCAAATACAATGACTCTGTGTTATCTATAAAGCAGATGGTCGTCCTGTGATTAATCGGCTCACACAGCGGGTTGGATATCCAGGTTAATATTTAAAAAAAAACTTACACCCATAACTAATCTATTATTTCTTTTGGAAAAATATMATTTTGCTACAAGTGGAACAAAATTTCATATCCAATACCACCAATTAATTATACCTTCACTTGATAAGCAAAAGCAAAGCAAAGCAGCCTCCATTTTTCTTATGAATGAATCAAGAAGCAGCTGTAAATGTCACTGCAGATTGCCACCATGCTTGATGATAYAGCTAATATTAACATCACCCATGACACTCTCCTGTCCTTTTTTGTTGCAATTCCATGACTGTCCCAGCAATCCATACTCATTATATACAAACCCAAAACAAAGTAAGTTATATGTAACTTTACACAAGTTTACATACCTTAGGGCAATAGCAACCGAAAATATGAAACCAACCGACATAGTCGCTGTCGCACCCGTAAACAGGAAGGCATCCCAAATGCTCGGTATAAAATTTGCTCCAACATAAATCAAACTCATCACAAAGCTTGTTACCATCAAGAATCTTCTATTATCAAAACCAATAGGGATTTACATAAGGGAAAAAATCCCATCCAGGTTGAGGCGCAGCGAGAAGAATACAATCAGGAAAACAAGCATCAGATGGAGGCAGTAGCTTATCCTAACCACATCATTAATCAGTGAGCTATATGAGATTCCAAGATCACCATCAAAATTCCCAAGTACATCATCCTAGGTATGATCACCAAAGAGTAGAAATCCGAAAAAGCTGGTTGCTACATACACTGTGGAACACAATAAGATTGATTGCCGAACTATATACTTCATCTGGGTAGGATCTTTTAACTCATTGTCGATTGGGTGAACTGTCATAAATATGCAATCAAATAAGTTCAATCAACGTTCCTTCAGAACTTCAGTCAACAATATAGATGAAAAGAAACAGCATAAGGAAGACTCGTATTGTAAGAAATAAGTTCGCATATCCCAAAAAGTTGAATAAGAGATGTTGAATGCACAAATGTCAGCTAAATCAAGCAGAAATCAAATCTCAAACCAGGTTTCTGGGGAGAAGTTTGATGCCACTGAAGGTACCTGGAGAGTGATAGACTGGGATTAAAGCCTGAGTGATGGATAGAGAGTGTCTCTTCGAAGAGGATGAGCCTGAATCATTTTGAGCAAGGGATGAGTGTCTATTCGAAGAGGATGACCCTAAACCCTAAGCTTGAATTGTATTTTTGAGGGGAAGTCTCTCTCTCACAGCCTTCAAGAATCATTTCAAATTTCATCACAACCTTCAAGAATCATTTCAAATTTCAAAATTTCAGAAATTTCAAATTTGAAATTTGAAATTTGAAATCTAAAATTGGTAGGAGTGGTGAAGGCAGTGATCAGATACAGAAGAAGAAGAAGAAGAAGAAGAAGAAGAAGAAAGTGGCCTAAATTGGTGATTTTAAAAGTCTGATAAGGAGAAAGTAGGTTTGACCCAATTAGGATTTGGTATGGTATGAAACCCTTGCATAAATAATTTGTACATTGTGCATGATAATTTGTAATTAAGAGATTTTTTGAATTCTTGCATAAAATGATTGTACTATGTGCTTGAAGGGTTGTATTTAAGATAATGACTTGAATGCTTATATATGTAGTATAGATATATATGTATATATTTTTAAAGTTGTGACTTTTATTATAAAGCATGCATATATGTCCAATATATATATGTCAGGATATGATTTTATTCACACAAACAATGAACTCACTGAGCTTTATAAGCTGATTATAGTATGCATCTCAGGGCCAGGTAGTTCGAGGTTGGATAAGGGCAAAGGACACGCTTAGAGAGTTGCTAATTATCATCTTATTTTTAGTCTTCTGTCTAGCAGCGTTGTGTTGATCTTTTGTAACTTAACCTAGTGTGAGGTGGGTTAGAACTTAAGTTAATTTTTGGTTGATTCAAAGACTTCCGCTGTAAACAGTTTAAAATGTTTTATTTTAGCCGTCTTTTGGAGTATTTATTTAGGAATTTGTTTCAGATTACGTAACATTCTCATATTAAAAAAATGAGGGCGTTACACTTAACATCTTGATTTTTCGGTCAATCACAACTTTTGGTGTCTCCACAAACTTTAGTTTACTATCTAGTTTAACTTCTAGAAGCAGTACAGCTAGACTCGGATCAGCTAAGAATTTCCATAAGTTCGATACATGAAATGTGTGGTGGATTAGACTAAGCTCTTCTGATAGTTCTAACTGATAAGCCACTGGCCCAATTTGTTTACAAATTCCGAACGGCCCAACATACCTCGTACTGAGCTTAGTTTTCTTTGCAAATATGATAACATCTTTCCGTGGAGAAACTTTCAACATCACAAAATCGCGCACACAGAATTCAATCGTTTTCCGACGATTATCGGCATAGCTTTTCTGGCGCTCTTGTGCAACTTTGATTCTTTCACGGATCTGTTCAATCTTTTCGGAAGTTTCTTGAACAATTTCGGGACCCGTCAACTGTCTCTCACTTACCTCGTTCCAACATAACATCGTTCAATATTTACGTCCATACAATACCTTATATGGTGACGCTTGGATGTTGGAGTGGTAACTGTTATTATAAGCGAACTCTATCAGTGGTAAATGATTCTCCCACGATCCCTCGAAGTCAATGACACCAGTTCTCAACATGTCTTCGAGAGTTTGGATGGTTCTTTCACTTTGCCCATCAGTTTGCGGATGATATGCGATACTTAATCGAATTTCAGACCCCATAGAGTTTTGCAAACTTTCCCAAAACCTTGAAGTGAAACGGCTATCTCTACCAGAGACGATATATAGTGGAACACTGTGCCTACTTCCAATTCTTTGATATAAATTTGTGCCAACCTTTCTAAAGAGTACCCCTCTCTTTTAGGTAGAAAATGCGCAGATTTAGATAAGCAATCAAAAATTACCCAGATTGCGTCATACCCTTTTGGAGTTCGAGATAACTTTATGACAAAATCCATTGTCATGTGATCCCACTTCCATACAAGAAGTTCCAGAGATTGAAGATATCCAAAAGGCTTCTGATGCTCGATCTAAATTTGTAGACAAGTTATTCATTATTCCACATACCTGGCTATATCTTTCTTCAATCCGGGCAACCAATAAAAAGGTTTTAGATCTTTGTACGTCTTATTGTGTTATAACCGGGTTTCGCATAACTTGAGTTGAGGTAATTTATACGTATTATGTGGATTACATGAAATATGCATATATGTGAAAAGGTGTCATGACATATATGATTTATACATGTATGCATGTGGTGTGAAACATGCATAAGGTGGTGTATAATTGTGATAAATTATTTCGGTGGACATTATTTTATTATTTAAAAGCTTATATCTTCATGGTTAAGAAACCATGAATTTTATAATGCAAAATCTACCGTCCAAAGTTATTTCTATTAGACAAAAGCTTTCACCACCTTTAAAGTTTTATTAATAAAATCCTCCACCGCCTAGGTGAGGATATTTAAAGAAGAGTTTGATAAGGTTATCCTTATCACTGTCACTCTTTTAGAAAAGAACCTGTGTGTGAGCTAAAGTGTTCTTCAAAGATTCTGTGTTAAGAATAAGTTGTTGCTGTGTGTTTATCATCAAGAAATCTGTTTGATAAGGTGAGTTTTAAACTACTGTTGAGTATAAACTGTGAGTTTTCTTTTAAAACTACCTTTGTTTATAAACTGTGAGTTTTATTGTTGATTATATGCTACGAGTTTTGATGTTGGTTTTGAAGAAAAGATGGTAAAACTATTTTGATAG
>NW_020201484.1:36878-38867 GCF_001531365.2 Cynara cardunculus var. scolymus
TTTGTGATTTGAGAACTCAATGATATTGTTCTTATTAGAAATAATGGTATTGATGTTATTGAGAAGGGGAAAACATGGCTTATGGCCATTGGTATTGGTTAAAAGTGTTTTGAAACAGAATGGTTGTGTTCATGAGGAATCAGAGAGGCTCTGGTTGTTCCTTGTAAGGAACCAGAGAGGCTCTGGTTGGTCCTCATCATTGGACCAGAGGATTTTAATTATTGATTGGAAAGATGAGCAAGTTTTTATTAAAATGTATTAACTGAATTAGAGGTGTTGTATCTTTTGTTAAGTGATTTCACGTCAAAATCATATTTTAAATGTTTAAGAAAAGAATTTTATACTTAGAATCTTTTTATGAAAAACAGACCAGAGGAGCTCTGGTTGAYTTACACGTTGAACCAGAGGGGCTCTGGTTGGGCATGTCTTTTGAACAAGAAGCTCTGGTTAGTAATACCAGAAGCTCTGGTCGAACATGACTTTTTCATAAATTACTCGTTTTATGAAAAAGGTTATCTTATTGACTGAGATTTTATTTAAAGATCATTTATATTAGTGAAGTTTTGGTTAGTTCAACCAGAGGCTCTGGTCATGAAGAGCAGAAGCTCTGGAAGAGAGACAAGAGGGGCTCTGGTCCTGTTTTGAAATATTTTCTAAGTCCGGTTTGTTCAACTAGAGGCTCTGGTCATGAAGACCAGAAGCTCTAGAAGAGAGACCAGAAGGGCTCTGTTCCTAAATGTCGAATTATATTCTAAGTGTGGTATGAAACCAGCGGCTCTGGTCGTGAAGAGCAGAAGCTCTGGAAGTGAGACCAGAGGGGCACTGGTCCTGAATGTCAAAATATTTTATAAGTCTGGATAGCTAAACCAGAGGCTCTGGTCGAGGAACCAGAAGCTCTGGAAGAGAGACCAGAGGGGCTCTGGTCAAGAATGTTTAAAATATTTTCCAAGTGTTGTTTGAGACCAGAGGCCCGATGGACCAAAGCAATATGTTTTTAGTTTTGCTTCATAAGATGTTTGATTTGAAATAAATGTTTTGGTGATCTTCACCCTGCATTACATAGAAGGGAACCTCACTAGACATTCATGTCTAACCCTCATTTTYGTGTYTCCAAAATTATGTGTGCAGGTAATGATAAGGGAAAGAGTATTGTGTGAATTACTTCCCTATATGCTTAGCTATTTTTGGAAGCATAGATGAATGGATGCAAGAGCTTGTACTTTCGGAATTTTGAGCTATGTATTTTATATTATAGACTCTTGTATCGAGGACCTATGTGGGGAAAACATCTATTCTATATATGAAATATGTGTTATATGCAATGTGTGGATTTGGGGTGTTACAGAGTTGGTATCAGAGCCTGAGTTTAAGGGATTTAGGTATTCACATGCATGATACCTAGACTTGAACTATTTTATTGCATATTAGGGTCACAGACATAGTTAGCACCTTTGGAATAAATGTAATAAGTTAAGAGGTCAGTGTGTAAGGTATTTTTGGATTACATCTGGCCAATGTAATTTTGAATCTACAGGTACATAACTGAACTTGGACACTTTATTATATTTGGGAATGTGAGAAATATGTGTTTTCACTTTGTTATCTACAAATGGCTAGTAGATCGAGAAGATCAAAAAGGATCACCCGCCCCAATCAAGAAGAATCCCCTATTGCTCCTATTGGCACCTCTGAGGGCAGAGGCAGAGGCAGAGGTAGAGGCAGAGGTAGAGGGCACACCAGAGGCAGAATAAGTCAGCCAGAAATCAATATAAATGAAGTAGAATCAAATTCTGAAAATATGAATCAAGAACAGATGTCTCACCCATAATATATAACAAGAGACATATTAGCTGAAGAAATGGGAAAGCTAAGGGAAACCWTGACTTCTATCTTAAGGAATCCTGCCAGAATGGAGACAGGCAGAATTGAAGTTACTCCATCTATCCCAATTATCAATAACAAGGAAGGAGATATAAAGATGTTTCTAAC
>NW_020201484.1:43932-45100 GCF_001531365.2 Cynara cardunculus var. scolymus
TTATAAACTGTGAGTTTTATTGTTGATTATATGCTACGAGTTTTGATGTTGGTTTTGAAGAAAAGATGGTAAAACTATTTTGATAGTTTTAAAGGTGTTACTGTAATTGTTGGAAAGATAAAGAAGAGTTTGCTTCGTTAAATCAATTTTGGAAATGACATCCTGTTTTGAGGATTTAAAAGAAACCTTGATGTTTTGGAAATCTTTGAAGGACAAGGTTGTTTTTGAGTTTGAAAAGGTTTTTTATGGATAAAACTATGAATGAGGATTCGATAAGATGGCTGTGACTGCGGTCCTTCATCCGAACTAGTTCATRGATTTTGAAGAAGAAATCAGGGTGGCATATCAAGGAGAGGTGTCTTTTGGTTAAGGGTGACATATCATGGAGAGGTGTCTTTTGGAATAAGGGCGGAATATCAAGGAGAGGTGTACCTTTGGATATAAGGGTGGCAATTGTATGTGAATATTATAGCTCTTGCTATTATGTCTTTTAAGACTACAATAGATTTGAGTCCTTACTTCTTTGTGATTTGAGAACTCAATGATATTGTTCTTATTAGAAATAATGGTATTGATGTTATTGAGAAGGGGAAAACTTGGCTTATGGTCGAGGTGTTGACGGTGATTTTCAAATCTCTTGAAGTAGGACTTATCTGTCAACTTTTCCACTATCACCCAAATAAGTGGAAGATTCATTAAACTGCGAAACATTACTTTTTCAATATGAAAAAAAAATGCAATTGGTTAAAAGTGTTTTGAAACAGAATGGTTGTGTTCATGAGGAATCAGAGAGGCTCTGGTTGTTCCTTGTAAGGAACCAGAGAGGCTATGGTTGGTCCTCATCATTGGACCAGAGGATTTTAATTATTGATTTGAAGGATGAGCAAGTTTTTATTAAAATGTATTAACTGAATTAGAGGTGTTGTATCTTTTGTTAAGTGTTTTCACGTCAAAATCATATTTTAAATGTTTAAGAAAATAATTTGTGTGTCCAAAATATCACTGATCAATCTTCAATAATCTTCACAATCATCATGGCAGATCAAGATATGGCATTAAGATCATCAAGAACACATAAGAATGTTGAGAGAGAAAGTCAAATGGTCAATCCTTCTATTATGCACGTATTATTACAATTAGCTCTTCTCCTACTAATTACAAAGAACTA
>NW_020201484.1:47900-61078 GCF_001531365.2 Cynara cardunculus var. scolymus
TCTTCTGATTTAGCAACTCTCTCTTCTCTTCATCTGAGCTGCTTTTGTCATTCTCCGAAGCTACGTCAAGCCACTTCCTCTTCTCAGTAAGCTCTTTTGCAATTACTGTATATTTCTTTGAAGTATTTCTTTTCTCGATAGCAAATTGCTTTTTCTCTTCGTCTAAAGCCTTTTGCTTTAAGTCAATTCTTTCAGACAGTTTCTGGAGCTGGCTCTGACAGTCTTCGGAGATGTCTGTCTTTTCTTTAGCATTCTTCTCTCTTTCCAAAATGATAAGCTGCTCAAAATCCGAGATTTGCTTTAGAAGCATTTTTGCGTTTAGCGCGAGAGAATTAATCTTATTCTCATAAGATTCTCGTTCAGCTCCAAACTTTCTTCCAACTTCCATAATCCTCTTCTTTTCTATCTCCATCTCTTTCCTTTCATCACTTAAAACCTTTTCAGTTTGTAAAACCTTTTCATTCTCTATCTCCAGTAAATTCCTTACATCAAACAATTCACTTTCAGATTTATTCACTATAGTAGTTAAGTCCTCAACCTTTTTGTTTAACCTAACTGTCTCTTCTGTATCAGCACAGGTTTTCATCAGTTCATTCAGCTTTTCTTGCAGAATCCTCTTTTCTTCTTTCTCTCTCTGAAGAATATCACTCAGATAATTTGACCATGAAATATTCTTTCTAAAATCATAATCGACTTTATCATACTTTTCTTTAAGCTCACGATATTCTTTAGTATAAAAAACTGCCATTTTAAAAAAAATTGATCAGTTAAGGATCTATGCAGTGAAATCAGATAAAAGAAATATGAACAGTTAAAGCTCAAAAAGAATAGAAAAACACAAACATTGAAAAACTCACGCAAAAACAAATATACAATGATCCAAAAGAAAATCTAAACACAATCAAACTAAATCAAAAACACAACAAAATTAAACCTAAAAAAAATAATGTCCAAGTCCAAAGCAAATTGATGCAAGCCCAAAACAATACAAACAGCACTTTAAACAGTGAACAATTATCAGAACCAAACTAGCTTGAGATGTCCTTGATACTGTATGATTCTACAACTGTTTAAAAACAGCAACCAGCAGCAAGTAGTGTAAAACTCTTCAATCTGCTTCACTCTTCCAAGAACAGGACTTTTCACACTGTAAGCTTAAACCTGCTGTTTATTGCTATGCCTTAAAGTAGCTGTTGTTTCAGATTGTCACAATGTACCCAAATAGCCTTTGATGTATCTGTCACTAATCCTGCTGCTTAAACCTGCTGCTTAAACTTTAAAGAATTCCGCAGCAGCAACCTGTGTTGAGTTTAAACAAAACAGCAACTTAGAACTGAGAATTGGAGACAGTTCAAAATAAAAAACAGTCACCAAATAGCTGTTAACCAACAGCCACAACAAACCTGTTAAAAGCAAATCACTCAAAACAGACCTGTGACGCTTGTTACTGCAGCTAAATCACTCAAACATATTGCAGTCTGTCGATTTCTAAATTGCTCAAGCCAAAACTGCACACTGCAAACTGTTTAAACTGTCCAAACACAAACGTTGTTGTTGCTGTCACAATGTTATTGCTGTTTCAAAACAAAACCGAGTTGCTGTTGCAGTCCTGCACACTGTTAAGAACCTGTTAAGACTTGTGGAGCTACTGCTGTTACTGTGAATCTACAAAGAAACTGTTTGACAGAATTTATGCAAACAGACTGTCCATATAATGAAAACAGCCTGTGTTTTTGAGCAATCCAAACAGAGCTAAAGCCCTGCACCAATTAAATTTGTTGTGTGTTGCTTAAACAGCCAAGTCAAGTTCAGCTTCTGGTATGTTCCTTAATTACACAAACACAGCTTAACAATTCTCAACCTAATCAGCAAAAACAAACCGTTTCAAGCAAATCAAATCTGATAGAGACTGTCAAAGTGATCAACCAAACAAGTGAAATCAAATAGCTCACTTACTGCTGTCAAGACGTGCAACACACTTCTGTCACCTGCATACAACTATATTGAGCTCAAAAACAGATTGAACTCAAAATTCCTTCAAAGAACCTATTTAAGTTTTCAGATGAAGCAACAAGTGATTAAGAATGCAAAAGGAAATCTGTTGAGATGGTTGGAAAGGCTGTGAAGATGCAATGWTAAAGCATACAGATTTATTAATCCTTCTTTACCTTCTTTCTCTCTTTACCTTCAACTGAAAAATAGCATCAATGGAGAATGCAAAAGCTCCAAGATAAAATCACACACTGTCTAAACTGGACAGCATGTATATTAACTGCACACTGTCTAAATCACACACTGTCACTGCATATATCAAATCGGCCAAGATAAAAAAGAACACAAACTGTTAATGTGCAATTTAACAAGCGATTTAGAAATCGGTGGAAGGCGAAAAACACTAAACCAACTAGTTAGGTTTACACAACAGACATTAAGCCAAGCTCCAATCGATTTATGTAAATTCGATGATAAAGCAATCGAACAATCTAAGCAATTTATACCAACAGATATCGAGCCACATGAGTGATATATGAACTTGAAACCCGACTAACCATCAAATCTAATTCAATCAAACCAGTCTTAATCAGTGTGCRGATAACTCTCCTCAAACAAGGTAAGTTTAAATTGATCGATTCTTGTCAAAAACAGTCAATATATTGAGCGATTTATCAATATGAATCAAGAAACAGAGAACAATTTAGAATCTGGAAAATATGAATTAAGCAGATTAGAAGTCCGCTAAAAAAAAAACTTCGATGCACAAATTCTAAGTCCTAAACCGATCAACTCCGCTTAAAGCAAAACCTAAACCGCTCACTACTCCGGTCAAGGGTTGATCGGTATACATGAATACCGGACAAGAAGTAAACGGTTTAGGTATAAACCGCTCAAGATTGAAAACCGAAAATACTTACCTGATTTGTGAAAAACGGGCGGTTTACCTCAACTCCGTTCAAGCTACGTGCGGTGTAGATGAACACCGCTTAAATGGTGTGCGGTTTAGATGAACACCGCTTGAGAATTACTTGAGATAACAAGATGAACCAGATTCCAATACGATTTAAGCTTCTACTGTCAAGGTTTATGCGGAGAAGAGAAATTGAACAGTTTAGCCTTTTGGGCCTTAAAGAAAAATTTTGGCCGGTTTAACAAAAATCAACAAAAAAAATTAAAAAAAAAAGATCAAAAAATATCAAAAACACAAAAACTAAAAAAAATTTAACAAAAGATGGATCAAAAACACAAAATCCGAATAATTCTTGAAATTCAGTGATCAAATCATAAAACTTTGTGAATAACAAAGATTCACAATGTAATTTCGAGCATTTTGATCATGATTTAAACATAAAAACACTAGAATTTTATAAAAAATCGGATCAAAATATAAAAAAAATCAAGAACACTCAAGAACATAAAAAAATTCCAGAAAAAAATTCACTTATCTTCTCAAGATATTGATTTCTTCATTTCTGATTTCTTGCATCCCGCTCTGATACCAATTGTGTGTCCAAAATATCACTGATCAATCTTCAATAATATTCACAATCATCATGGCAGATCAAGATATGGCATTAAGATCATCAAGAACACATAAGAGTATTGAGAGAGAAAGTCAAATGGTCAATCCTTCTATTATGCACGTATTATTACAATTAGCTCTTCTCTTACTAATTACAAAGAACTAACCACTATTTATATGGTCAACAAATTAAAGACAAGTCAAAGTMAAACCTCTAAAGAAAAGTCAAACACGCTGACTTTTACAATTATAGACGATTTATAAACTTTCAAGACGAATACAATTAATACTGATTTCTCAGTCCTAACAGAATTTTATACTTAGAATCTTTTTATGAAAAACAGACCAGAGGAGCTCTGGTTGATTTACACGTTGAACCAGAGGGGCTCTGGTTGGGCATGTCTGTTGAACTAGAAGCTCTGGTTAGTACAACCAGAGGCTCTGGTCGAACATGACTTTTTTATAAATTACTCGTTTTATGAAGAAGGTTATCTTATTGATTGAGAGTTTATTTAAAGATCATTTATATTAGTGAAGTTTTGGTTAGTTCAACCAAAGGCTCTGGTCATGAAGAGCAGAAGCTCTTGAAGAGAGACCAGAGGGGCTCTGGTCCTGTTTTGAAATATTTTCTAAGTCCGGTTGGTTCAACCAGAGGCTCTGGTCGTGAAGACTAGAAGCTCTGGAAGAGAGACCAGAGGGGCTCTAGTCCTAAATGTCGAATTGTATTCTGAGTGTGGTGTGAAACCAGCGGCTCTGGTCGTGAAGAGCAGAAGCTCTGGAAGTGAGACCAAAGGGGCTCTGGTCCTGAATGTCAAAATATTTTCAAAGTCTGGATAGCTAAACCAGAGGCTCTGGTCGAAGAACCAGAAGCTCTGGAAGAGAGACTAGAGGGGCTCTGGTCAAGAATGTTTAAAATATTTTCTAAGTGTTGTTTGAGACCAGAGGCCCGATGGACCAAAGAAGTATGTTTTCAGTTTTGTTTCATAAGATGTTTGATTTGAAATAAATGTTTTGGTGCTCTTCACCCTGTATTACATAGAAGGGAACCTCACTAGACATTCATGTCTAACCCTCATTTTCGTGTTTCCAAAAGTATGTGTGCAGGTAATGATAAGGGAAAGAGTATTGTGTGAATTACTTCCCTATATGCTTAGCTGTTTTTGGAAGCATAGATGATAGGATGCAAGAGCTTGTACTTCTATAGATGAAATATGTGTTATATGCAATGTATGGATTTGGGGTGTTAGATATTGGTACCTAGATGTATAGAGTAACGGGACTTATGACTTTCATTCAGAATAACTTTCTGAATATCCCCCAAACACGGTACCCAAATTCATCCTTGAAAGCACATAATTCCTTCATTATTTGGATTTAGAGTTGAAATCATTTTACACAATCCTTTTGACTTGATAAGATTCTTTCATAGCTTCTTTCTAACATCTCAGAATTTCTTTATGAGTATCAGGGGCTAAGTTTATTCCCATCTCCACGGTATAGTTCCCCTTCTTTCTTTTCTACTTAAAGCGTTGGCTACCACATTGGCTTTTTCTGGGTGGTAGAGGATTTCACAATCATAATCATTAACAATATCAATCCATCAATGTTGCCACATATTCAGTTCTTTCTGGCTGAATAGATACTGTAGACTTTTATGATCAATGTAGATTTGACACTTTGTTCCCAAAAGATAATGCCTCCATATTTTCAAACCAAACACCACTACTGCAAATTCCATATCATGAGTTGGATATTAGTTCTCATGATCTTTTAGTTGCCTGGATGCATAAGAAATCACCTTTCCTCTTTGCATCAACATACAACCCAACTCTAGTTTTGAAGCATCACTATATATTACAAAATCTTCTCATCCATCTGGTAAAGTTAACACCGGGGCACTTCAAAGATAATCTTTCAACAGTTGGAAGGCTTTTTGCTATTCTTCCTCCCACTGAAACTTAAGATTCTTCCGAGTCAGTTTGGTCAATGGCACGACTATTTTAGAAAAGTCTTGAATCAATTTACAATAATAGCTTGCCAATCCCAAAAAGCTTTGGATTTCAGATGGAGTCTTTGGGGCCTACCACTTTTTAACTGCTTCTATCTTTGCTAGAACTACCTTTACCCCTGCTCCTGAAATGACATGACCTAAGAACTGAACTTCCCTTAGCCAAAATTCTCAATTGGACAATTATGCATAGAACTTTTCTCATTTCAGAAGTTCAAGTATCAGGCGAAGGTATTTTGCGTGCTCCTCTTTGGTTTTAGAGTATATAAGAATATCGTCGATAAATACAATAACAAATTTATCAAGATATTCCGTACATACCTTATGCATTAAATCCATAAAGGCTGTCAGTGAATTAGTTAAACCGAACGCATAACTAAGAATTCATGATGCCCGTATTTAGTTTGGAAAGCTATTGTAGCAATGTCTTCTTCCCTGACCTTAAGCTGATGATATCCTAATCTTAAGTCGATCTTTGAGACTAGTTGATCAAACAAGTCATCAATCCTTAGCAAAGGATATTTATTTTTTATTGCCAACTTGTTCAATTCTCGATAATCTATACACATTCGCATAGATCCATCATTCTTCTTAACAAATACGACTGGGGCACCCCAGGGCAAAGTGTTGGGTTGAATGAAACCTTTATCATGCAGACCCTTTAACTGAGTAACCAGTTCTTTTATTTGTGATGGAGCCAACTGGTACGGCGCCTTGGCTACTGGTGCTACCCCAAGTAAGAGACCAATTCTGAATTCAATAACTCTGTTTGGTGGTAAACCAAACAAATTTTCTGGAAAGACTTATGGGTATTCATTAACAATTGGAATCAGTTCTTGCTTTCCTTTCTCTTTCTTTGCATCAATAATATACGCCAAACATCCCTGACACTTTTTTCAAATACATTTTCGAGCTTGCGACACAAACAAAAGGCTAGTATGATGATTTTGGCGATCACCATAAATAACAACTAACCCTCTTTCTGGCAAGATGATTCTGATCATTTTCTCATCGCAGACAATTCTGGCTTGATGTTCTGCCAACCAATCCATACCTACTACTACATCAAACTCTTTCATTGGCATTGGGAACAACTGAATTGGTAGATCACACCCCTCAATAACAATAACACAGTTATTGAATATACTAGTAACAGATTCTTGATTATTAGCAGTGTCAACTACTAATTCATCATCAAGTAACACATAACTCAAACATGCAAATTGAGCAAATGATGGTGATACAAACAAAAAGTTTGCACCAGAATCAAACAACACCTTAGCACGTACATAATTCAGATGGAAGGTACTTGTTACTACATCTAGCGCGACCTCTGCCTCGTTCTTTGTCAATTGGAAAGAATGACCCCGTGTCCCTCCTTGCTCTTCTCTGGATACATTAGGTCTTCCTCGAGTACCCGATACATTACTCCCCATGGTTAAATGTGGAGTCCTAAGCAACAGACAATTGGGTCGAATACGATCTGGAAAATTACAATTAAAACATATTCTATTGGCTGGGCAGCTTCTTGACAAATGACCTGCCTCACCATATTTGTAACATTTTCTTGGGTCTAATTTATTGTCCCCTTGATGAACCTGTCGACACTGAGCACAGACTTTCTCACCGACCTTCTATTCACTTATATTATCATATTTCACTGATTTTGACCCTCGAAAGATAGACGAAGGTCCTTCCTATTTCCTTTTCTCAACAATCTTACTTTCTATCTACCAGTTATTATTTCGTTCAGTAACTTTCGCCGCATCCATAGTTAATGAAAAGGTAGTAGGGTTCATAGCGATTACAAATTCACGGATCGAAGGTTTTAACCCCTAGATATATCTTTCCACCTTCCTGGATTCTGAAGAGACGTAATGTTCAATAAATTGGGAATACTCAAACTCCCGAACAGTTCCGTTACCTTGTTCCAATTTCATAAAATATTCTTCTATTTGTCTTACGGCCGTCTTGGGACAGAACTGATCTTTAAATCGATTTACAAATTCCGCCCAAGATAATGTTTGTAAGACATCTGTTCTGGCCAAAGACTCTACTTCTCACCAAAACAGAGCATTGGACTTCAATACAGATACGACAAATTGAACTTTATCTGCTTTTGGACACCTAATGGTGTTAAACACAAATTCAATCTCCTTGATCCAACACATAGCCTTAACTGGATCTCTTTCTCGAAAGAAAGTTGGCGGTTTACAAGTAAAAAACATCTTAATGTCTCCTTCCTTGTTGTGAGCAACTAGAACAGAGGGATGTACTTCCACTCTTTCTATTTCAACCCTAGCCGGTATTCCCATGATAGATGTCAAGGTTTCCCTTAACTTTCTCATTTCTTCTACCAGCAAATCCCTTATTATGTATTATGGGTGTTGCACCTGTTTCTCCTGAACATTTCTAAAGTGAGATTCTTCATGTTCCGAATATGTCTCTACCTGACGCCTTCCCTATGTCTAGCTTCTTCCTCTGCCTCTTCCCCTGGTTCTTCCCCGACCCCTATTTCCAAAAGTACTTGTTGGAAGATTAACAGGTGATTCCTCTCTTTCCTCCAAATCATGATGGGCAATCCTCTTAGATCTCCACGTTCGGCTAGACATCAGCAGGTTTAATGTTAATTATCACGTATTCACATTCCCAAATATAATGAAGTATTCAAGTCCATATATGTACCTGTAAATTCATAATTACACTGGCCAGATGTAATTAAACTTTACTTTACACACTGTTCTTTTAACTCACATATTTATTTCCAATGGTGCTAATTATGTCCGGGTCCCCTAACATGCAATGAAATAGTTTAAGTCTAGATATCATGCTTTTAATACCTAAATCTCTTAAACTCAGGCTATGATACCACTTTCTATAATACCCCATACCACACATTGCATGTAACACATACTTCATTAACAAGAAATACATGCTTATACACCATTCAGGTCCCTTAGTACAAAAATCTACCATACATAATACATGGTCCACAAATTCAAAATACATTTCTTGTTCTAATCATCATTCTTCTACCAAATAGTATATGCATTATAGCCAAATCTTGATGAAAATATGTATGCTATCCAAATATCACATTTTCCCATCCCCTTACCGTCAGCACCTCCTTCAGTACATATTTAAAATCACAAAATGAGGGTTTAGACCAGAAGGTCTAGTGAGATCTATTTTTCTATGTCATTGCAGGGTGAAAAACACCAAAATATTATTTAAATCAGCTTTTCATATATATAACAAATATATGAAGAAGTAAAACATAATACCAATACCTTGCCCATTTCCAAAGCCAATTACTCAGCTTTATAAATAACAAATCCAAACCAAACAGGTTGTTGGAACCTTCCAAATCCACATAACACCACTTTAACCCTTTTTAATTAAAAACAGGGTTTATTTAAAGCTTTAGGTTATAAAGTTGTTATCATCTTCTCAATAACGTTTAGACTATGATTTCCAATAAGAACCTTGATCATAAATCTTTAAATCACAAAGAAATAAAGTCTCAAAATCACAGTAATCTTAAATAATATAATAGTGAGAGTTATATCACATAACACACACATATAAATGCCACCCTTATATCCAAAGGTACACCTCTCCTTGACATGCCACCTTTAACCCATGGTACATATCTCCTTGATATGCCACCCTTATCCCATGGTACACCTCACCTTGATATGCCACCGTTATCCAATGGTACACCTCTCCGTGATATGCATCCTTATTTCCTCATCAAATCTTTTACAAAATATCTCCAATTAGAACACACCGACATCATAAATGTCCTAATGAAATATTATCAGTTCAAAATCATCTTTATAAACCTCTCATTCTTTATCATATTAAAATAATGTCACATTAATGATTCATCTGAATAAACCTTTTCGTCAAATTATTAATCTGGTCAACTTTGAAATTTGGTCAACATAGACTTGACTGGACTTCATCTCCGGTCAAGTCGTAATCGATGTATCAATCCGGACAACACAAGTTCACTTGTCCGATTTACAAGTCCGGACAGACTTAGAATCAACCCGATCGAGCTTTGTCTGGTTTACATCTAAACCGGACATTACATCTTTTGGACTATAATCAAATCGGGCAGCCTCGATCGTATTCCTACTTTTCCGTTCTATACCTTTGTCCGATTTATATATTCCAAAAATCTCACCGTCTTTAATCCGGTCAACACTATGATTGGTTTAAGACTAAATCGGACAACATGTGTCCGACTTATAACTTAATCCGGACGTCACTTGTCCGATTTAAAGCCAAGTCCGAGTAATTATTCATAACTCAATTCAGTATACAAATCAAAATACTTTTAATCACTCACCTTATAAAATCCTTTTGGAACCAGCTTCAAAATTTCAATCGTTTGAGTAATCTGGTTAACATTCTATTCTTTAAATCACTTCCTAGGTCACAAAAATGGCAAGAGTAGTGAATGGAGGCCTCATCCTCCTTTTATACCCTTTCTAAAAAGAGAATGGCGGCTAAACTGCCTCTTTTATGCATGGCCATACAAAGATTATCATGTATGCATCTATACCCATGCATACAATTTAATTATATGCATACCTTCAACTTTTTATTTAATTCACAATGCATGCATATAACATTTATGAATATTAAACTGATGCTTACTAATATATTTTTAGTCATGCATATTCACATTATGCATACACATTTATGCATAAAATTCACATACTCGCATGATCAAGTACATCAATTTATCATGCTTTCACTTAATCATATAACAAATAATTAAGTATTAATTACCTCAAGTGATAATCAAGACCAGGTTATCACAATTGAGTGGGATTAAATGCAAAATGGGTCTGTGTGTTGAGCTTAAAATGAAAATAAGACGGGTAGTTGAAGCGAGCTAAACGAATATATGAGAGTTGTGACCAGGATTAAAAGAATATCATAATCTTTTTCTATCCAATATAATTCGAGAAAACCACATAATCTATTAGTTCTCAATTCTTCGGAGACTAATATTGAAAAATGCAAATCCCTAGCCAACTCTTGTTAAAAACCCCACCAACTACCCATTTATCTCTCAAAAGATAAATGTTTTATTATCACTTGGGGCACACAGCTCATTATCTATCGGTTTCTCTTTCGAAGATAACTGATATTGAAAAAGAAGGATATATGTCCCCCTTCAAGTCTTTTTGATCACATGTTGAGTCTAATAAATTTGTGTAGTACACACTATCTATCTTTTTGAGCTTAAATTGAAGCATTTATTGCTTTATAATTTTTACATTGAACAATTTTTTACTAGAATATCTGTTATTCTGTCATAACATTCTATATACGCTTCTTAAAGCTATCAATGATCGAATGGAATTCTTAGTGAGATGAACATTAAAAAGTCTCATATATGAAGTACATTCGTTGTACTGAATATATATATATATATATATATATTCACATTCCAATATTTCTAAATGATTTAAAACAGGTTCATAAGTTGAATCTGGTTCTTTCCATACCTTCTTAATCTAAAAAGATTAAATAAATGAATTTGCAAAGATTTACTTAACTTTTTATGAAATGACAGTGTTCCTTAAAGATCATTCATTTCGAACTATGATGTCAATGTTTCTCATTTTCATCATAAGGGGGAGATAATATTGAATGTAAATGAGTGGGGGAATGTACTTAAAATGGATGAAATATTCTGAGTCATTTCTGAAGATTAGGGAAGTTGTCTAAAATTTGAAGGAGTAAAGTTATCTATAAAGATGATTGCTTCTGAAGATAATTGCTAAAAATTATTAGGCTGCAATATTCAAGGGGGAGTGAACGTGAAGATTATTTTGTTTCTAAAGAAAAGAAGGAGACTAATCAAATGTTGAAAAGAAGATCTTATGTATTATGTTAAAAAGTGAGATTGTTGAAAAGAATTCTCTGTCAAGTTCAAGAGGAGCAGATAAATCATTTTTTCTGAAGCTAATTGACGATTGGGGAAGATTGTTAATATTTGGGACAGATTGTTTGAATCAATTTTGAAGTTCGAAGTTTGTCAAAGATTTAAAGATAAAATTCCTAAAGATTTTAAGTTTGTTGAATGAACTTTGCAGATCATTGTTGTTCAAACCAAAGTTTAAGGATATGAAGATTTTGTTGTTTTGGACTAGAATACAAAGGGGGAGATTGTTGGAACAAAATGTTGTATTCAAGTCTTGGTGCTTAAAGTTGTTTTAATATGCTTTGTAATAGTTAGTTGTAAATTTCCTTTTATAGAAAGTAGTTTAGTTTCTTGTTTTAGATGCTGTTATAAATAGCAGTTTATTAATTATTAGTTGTTGTACGAAAACGATTGAGTTGATAGAATATGCACACATAGTTGAAAGTGAGATTGAGAGATTGTTATCAAGAACCTTTAATCTTTTGACATCAATAAACCGGCCGAAAGATTCATTTCTTCATCTATGTTCTTGATTGTGTGATTGAATTGTATTGGGTTCAAGATTAGTGCTTAAATGTTGTATTCAAGTTTCTCCATTTACTTAGTTTTATTGTAATTAGTTTAGCCTTATTTTTTTTAGTATAAATAGTCTTTTCATTGTAATTTTAATGACATATTGATTACATCATTAATCAGAGAAAAGGTGATTTGACAGCAATTATTCTCTCTCTCCAATCTATCTTGAATTCATATTTTGTTCTTGAGATTTAATGAAGATTTCTTCAAGATTCGTATGAAATCTGGACTTATCAATTGGTATCAGAGCAAGCTGCAGCAGTTTGGATTTGAAGATATCCATTTTACACATTTTGCACGAATTTTTAAGATTTTTTCGATCTGATTCTTCACTGTTCTTCACTGTTCTTGATATTTTTTTTGCCCGGATTGGTTTTTGTGCCAAAATTGTTCAAATTTTGAGTGTTAGTGTTAAAGATTTGTATCGCTAGTTTCGGTTTTGTATTTCAAACAACTTTGATTCACACYATTTTGCATTTTACACAAGTTTTTAAGGCTAAAATGTCTAAATYCGWTTTTTAGCTTTCTAGAAAAAGTTCATAAAAACTCATAAATTTTCATGTTTTGATCTATTTTTTGGTAAAAAGTATGAAAGTTTATGTTTTTGGTTGAAGCTTTATCCGGTTAAGGCTTGTGCGGTTTAATCTCCGTGTGTTTTTGAGCTGTTTTGTTATAGGAAATACCGGACATCACTTGGAAGGATATCTTGAGCGGTTTAGCTAATCCGGCTAGTAAACCGGTGATAACTTGTGYGGATTAGTTGATAAACCGTGCAACACTTGAAAGGTTTAGTAAGCGGTTTAAGTATCCGGCTGGTAAGAACTTAGTATCATGAACGGATATTGACCGGTTTAACCAAATCYRKGTGGTAAGTGTGCGGTTTAGAATCCGCTTGGTAAGTGAGCGGTTTATTTCTACAATCGTATATCTTGGACGGTATTCAATTGAACGGTGTTTGAATTTGAGCGGTTTATATTTGAATTCTTTTGATCGGTTTAATAAGTTTGACTTTTTGATCGGTTTAAGAGTTTGACTTTTATAATTTTGTGCAGTGTATACTTGGACATATTTTAGTTGTGTGCGGTTTATGTTCGTGTGTTGCCCGGATTCATAATCCGGATAACTTGCTC
>NW_020201485.1:0-20439 GCF_001531365.2 Cynara cardunculus var. scolymus
GCGCACGTCATCAATTGTGCGTCTTCCCAACATCGCGTGTCATATTTTTGATTTGTCACTCCCGATAGCCACTCATCACATTATTTCTCCTAATAAACGGTTCCCATTCAAAATCCCTCACTATAAATACCCTTCCCCCCAAAACGTACACCTTTACATTTCTCCTTAATCCGACGAACCTCAAGATTTCCGGCCAAACCTGCAAATATGTCTTCCAGTTCATTTGCCTCTGCTCAATCTGTAAATGTCTCAAGCGACAACGAAGTAACCCAATCCCAAGCACTAACCTCTCATGCTCTATCGTTTTTCGAAAATCGATACGAGAAAGTGGTACTGGTAAAGAAACCCAACAATTATTTCTTCGCTCCATCTCAATCTGGCTTCCCTGAATATACATATCCCCTTCTTGAAATTCTTCGCAACCATCCATTATACTATGCTCTCTCAGCCACTAAACCTACCCCTGAAACATATATTACCCAATTCTTGCTAAACTCATATATCACTACCCTAGATAATTCTGGCTTGAGCATCGTAGGTTATGCTTCTCATCCGACTGTGAAATCGTTTCTCCCAATGGAACTAAATGTGAATACCCTACGAACAGCCCTCCGTCTACCCTCCTTGGCAACTCTCAATTTGGATACCTTCGCCCCAACCCCAACAGACGCTGAACTAATTCAATTTCTTGAATTTCTCTCCTACTCTGCCAAAACTAAAATTATTAAAAGGACTGAATTCAAACGAAAAGGCCTTCCCCCTATTTGGAACACTCTGTTTTCGATAGTAAATTGTTGTCTAACAGGGAAGGTCGGCAGCCATGACCAAGCCTCACACGCCATGCTTTCCATTGTATATGGAATCTATTTTAACCTGCACCTTGATTACGCACATCTCATATTCGAAGACATGGTGGGATTAATGAAGAAGAAGTGCGCTACTCAGAGGGGTGAGAAGTCTAAAGTGAAGGCACAGAAGAAGGCCAAAGAGAATCTCAATCATCCAAACCTTATCTTACAGAGGTTCTTTCGTCTGGTCTTTTGTGAAATGATAGCAGAGAAGCTGCCCTCTGAAGAATCTAATGCGCGTTTGTATCCAATGAAGGAGTTCCACCCCACAGAGCATGAGCTAGGGTACAGAAGCCCAATACCTCTATAAAAATCCATGCTCAAATACCTTAGCCACAAAGATAGAAAAGCGTACAGACGTGGATACAGGAGGCCAAACTCGGTCCCTGAAACCCCTCCACGCATAGGAATCCCCTTAGGAGAGAAAGTACAAAAAATGAGGGTTGAGGGAAGAAGGGAGGAGCCAGCAGAGGCTAGAGAGGTGAGTGAGGATAGACCGAGAGTACTAAGTCCCCCACAAAAGAAGACTCAGAAGGATGTCGACTCATTTGAGAAAAAGAAAGGGAAGAAGAGACCCGCAGAAGAAGAGGGTCCAAGCAGTCCTCTGCAAAAGCCAAAGAAGAAGAAATCGAATAAGGCCCAACCCGCAGAGGTTGAGGTCACAGAGGTTGTACTTCAAGAAAGCCCCGCAGAGGCTGCTCCAAAACGCAGAAGGTTGCGCAAGGTTGTTCACGAAGAGTCCCCAACAGAGCAGATACACGATGTCATCTTCCACATCCAACAAGAATTTATAGCGCCCACAGAGGTAGGAGATTTGGGGACAGAAGTCGTAATAGACGACGGAGAAAAAGAGTTGGAGATAGAAGAGGGAGTAAAAGATGCCGAAGGCACACATCCTAGCCCCCCTCCTAGTGCTACGCACATTTCTAGGGACATGTTATAGAGGGAACCCCTATTGAACAAGGCGTGCATACGCTGAACCCTACCCAAACCTACCTCGTAGAGGACATTCTTTCATCCTTTGTCGAATGCACAGCCCGGGAACCACAATCAACTCCAACATCCTCTCAAAAGGATGTTGGTTTTACAATTAGAGTCCATTCGCCCAAGGACTCGTCACAACCCAGAGAGGCATCCGTTGCCCCTCCACACCAGAGTGAATAACCAAGTTATGCTTCAAAGGCATACGAGAGGTTCACAGAGACTGCGGGTCTAGAACGCCCAAAGTCTCCACTCGATCCCTTTGCCAAGTTAGGCTCTGAACCTACTAGGCACGACATCAACAGAACACTGGTAGGATCTCCAATAGGAGATGTTCGAGGATCCGGTGGAAGTCCCCGAGCTGACATCGAAAAACTAGTCACTGAGGGCGCCTCACACTCCGAGGCTACTAGGTCACCATGTGTTGGTGATATAGGTTCCAGAGTATTTATGTGACGAAGGAGGAGTTACAAACCTTTGCCACAGAGGTATTCAAGAGGATGGATGAGTTGAAAATCTTATTCTCCTCCCAACCGGCGACAGAGGCTCTTGCACCTCTCACAGAGGCTCTGAAGGAGTTGACTTCCACAACTTCTGAGCTCAAGGCGACCGTATCAGCCCTTTAGAGCTCTGTCCTCAACAAAGATGATCTAGCAGAAGCATTCAATGCCCTGTCTCTCAAACCATCTTCAATCCAAAAGCTAAAGACAGAACTAACAGAGGTTGCCACCCAATTTGCAGCAGACTTTATTTCCGCCGGCTACACCGATTACTCTGCCTTTAAGGACGAGATCAAAGGGATGTTTTCCTCTGTGGTCACCTATGGCATTGACTCTAAATCCTCCAGGGCTAACATTAACCATCTAGCCACTCGTAGAGAGCTAGACGCAATGGTTGAAGCCCTTGGAGAGACCGTGCAGAAATACACCAACCAACTCCTCAAGGAAGCCCGAGCAAGCAACAAAGCTATAAGAGACTGCACAAAGAAACTCGTCAAAGAAGGTGATAACTTCATAAATGAGATCTATCGCTGCATCTCTAAGATGAAATGGGCCACAGAGATGGATATCAATACTGCCTCTGTGATTGCTTAGGAGGTCATTCAAAAGATGGAGAGGGCGGCTTCCAAAGTTTTAAAGCGATTGAAGAAGGCTCCCCTTACTACTTGCAAGGCAGAGGCCACTAAAAACCATGACGATCGAGGAGGTGATGACCATGATCGTTATGAGGGGGAGAAGAAGAAAGAGGAACCAAATAAGACAACCTCTGCCAGACCACTAAAAATAGTGGACTCTGCTGCCCTATTCTCTAAAGACAAATCTCCAGAGCCTAAGGGGAAAGGCAAGGGTAAAGCAGTAGAGGAGTCGCCACAGAAGGGGTTAAGCTCTGAGATGCCAGAGGAGATAAATGAAGAAGAGTATGATGACCCCGATCTCGTTCGAGCTTTAAAGGCGTCTTTGGCAGAGGCACAAGCGAGAAAGGGCAGAGCCCCCATCCCCAGAGCTGGAGAAGGCTCTTCCTCTAAAATGGCGAAGATTCTAGAGGAAACGTCCACGGGTACGTTTGACGCTCTGGTAGAAACTGTCAAGCCAATCCCACCAGAGGGGTCTACCCAGTGGCCGATACTAGAAAAAGAAACTAGAATGCCCGAATCTTCCACAGTGGGGAGGGTTTCTGAGATCCTTGAATCTATGAGCAAGATTCCTACGCAGAAGGTACGCACAGAGCCCGTAACCAGTGTTGAGGAGATTCTGCGGTGGCGTTACTCAGCTGTGGACACAGAGCCCTCTTATGACCCAGAGCTTACAGGTATGCCCTCTGCCATTGCAAAGTTTCACTTCTCAAAGTTCACAAGGCCACCATAGCAGGTCTTCTCAGAGCATGTGATCACCTCTCTCGAAACAATTTCTCCAAGGACTATGCTCAAGAAGACCGTGCTATATGCTTAATATGTGGTAAAAAGGGATGACGGCAACCTATATACTTTCACAGATGTTGATCTCCACAACCTCTGTGTATTTGACCTAATATTCTTTCACAAGATATTGAACAAATACATGGAGAGGAGGTCAAAATATTAGATTTCTCTCAGAAGGCTGACTGAGGTAATGCGCACTCAAGTCAAGTTCTACAGCCAGAAAAATTTTGACATCGCGATGAGGTTGGCCCAGCCAGAGCAAAAAAATTTCACTCCAAATAACAGACCAAGTTGGCTGCCTAGATTTCATCCCAACACCATTGTCCACAATCCCATCTTTGGGTTTGTATTCCTGGACAAGGATGAAATTCTAAGGTTATTCGATCCCAAAGAGACGCACAAATATTCGATAGAGTCTCTTGAGTGGGTGTTCAACCTAGTGGTGACAGAGGTGTAGAGAGGGCATTTATGGGCGGATGAAGTGAACCACCTTCTGGAAACGATCAAAGGTAAAGTCTCCTTCAGAGAATGGATATTCAAAGTCTACAGAACCATCAAGTCAGATCTGCAATTTACCGTAGATGACTATCCAGACTCTGCTRTGGACTAATTCTTGTAATAGTGTAGGCCTGAGCAACAAATTTTTCAATTCGTTCATTTATGTAATTCTTTTCAGAGTATGAGTTTAATATCCTCTTATAATTCTTTCAATTAGTCATTTCTTGCAACCATTTGTCTAAATTTACTTTTTTATACTTAGGGGGAGATTGTTAGCTCTGTTTTTCATCTCTTGTAAAAGTATAGAAAAAGTACTGCAAGTCTTGACAGAAGCTTATCTTCCACAGAAGACAACAGAGGACTAACGACAGAAGCCTGATATTTGAGCAAGTAAAGTGTGACAAAACCTCTGATGTCTCTCACAGAGGTTCTGGAAAATGGTCCTCTGTCAATAAGAACAAGCAAGTCAATTACAGCAGAGCCTCTGAGATGGCTCACAGAGGGTCTGCGGTTTCGTCTTCTGTGAAGATCCCCTCCCAACTGTTATTCAAAGGTTGTTAGCTTCATGTGCTTCTCACGTGACTAGGTCTTTAATTGACTTTATTTGTACGACTTAGATGATTTCAAGTGTCTAGATCTTGTCAGTAAGGTCGTTAGGAGCTAGTATAAATAGCGGCTAAGGCCTTTGTATTCAGTGTGCTTCCGAATTGTAATCGTCTTATTTTCAATTGAATGAATTGAAAAACCTTTGAAGCTATTCTCCTGTGTTCATCTTCTTCCTCATATTAACTGTGTGTTCTTGGTTTAATTACTTTTTCTGTTCTTATTATTGTTTCTGCTGCACTGTAATCGTCCTAGAGTTCATTCAGAGTAATAGATCAATATCAAAGCCGAATTTACAGGTCCAACAATAGCGCTATTTGGATTGACAATCCCACCTTTTACTGACGAGTAGGGGTGCATTTAACTAAAACACGGGTTCTATCCATGTGGTTTAAACACCACTGCTGAGGTAGTTCAGTATAAAGGGCGTAGTTGTCGTACGTTTAGTAGTGGCCCAACACTTAAAAATTACTTGGAGTACATTGTGCCTCGTTCAAAGTGCTACACGTATGAAATTTGTTGCGAGTAAGTAACAGACTTGTTCGAACTAAATATTGCATAAAGATTTGTTGTACATTGAAAACCTGTGAACTCACCAACTCTTGTAGTTGACACTTGTTTTAACGTGATTTTCAGGGGTAAGGAAAGCATATGGTGGCATTTAAAAGAAACCGCATTTCAAACATCACCTTCGAATTTTTCGTTATAGTTTACAAACTTGTCATTTTGGGAATGTAAACTTTGGCTAGTGATGTAATGTAATTATAATGTATGGTGGTGTTATTTATACTCTATTGCTATGAGACTCTACCTGTCATACCTCGTGTTTCCGCTATAGCAGGGTTTGCCAGTACACCTCTCCTTGATATGCCACCCTTATCCCATGGTACGCCTCTCCTTGATATGACACCATTATCCCATGGTACACATGTCCTTGATATGCCACCCTTATTTCCTCGTCAAAATATTTCACAGAACAATTCCATATAGAATAGACCGCAATCAATGGAATATTATCAGTTCAAAATCAATTTTTTTTATCAAAATTCCAATTTCTTGTTTTAAAAGAATCAACAACATGATAAGTCAACACATAATCCGGTTAAACCTTGGCCGGACTACCAATCCGGACAACACTTCTCATTGTGTCCAATTTACCACTTAGAATAATTCCCAAAACCTTGTCCGGATTACTAATCCGGACAACACTATTCATAGTTTGATCGATTTAATAATCCGGTTAACATGAGATATGTAACACCCCCAAACTCCACATTTGCATATAACACATATTTCATTACATAGAAATATAGTTTACATCATAAGGTCCCACTAGTACAAGGATTCCTATATGTACAAAATCTACATATAAAAATTTCCAAAACAAATCATGTACTTAATACATGTAATACAACATGTATCTTCAAAATAAGCAATTTTAAGCAGATCTTCAAAAGCAGATAGCAGGTTAGGAAAATAATCACATTTTCCCCTTCCCTTTTATATAAAAGAATAAACTCAAGAATCTCAGTTCTATTACTAAAATACATCTGCTTAAAGATTCAACATTCAATCCAATTCCATACCAAAACAGACTTACGTCACCCCGCTTGTTAGGAAGGTTTCCCAAAATATAGTTTCATACCAAAAGAAACTTATGTCACCACGCTTGGTAGAAACATTATCTTTTTATTTAAAAAGATATAAAATACCCCTTTTATAAATCCACAATTAAACCTAATAATAGACATTTTAAACTATATAAATGTCTAGAATAATTAACACTTGAAAATTTTCAAATAAAAGTTATCCGGACAAATTATCCGGATACACAATCCGCACAACACTTGTCCCTTTTGTCCGATTTACTAATCCGGACAAATCGTGATTGAATTAAGGCTAAACCGCATGACTTAAGTCCGATTTAAGGCAATCCGGACAATACATGGTCGGATTAAGGCTAAACCATTCAATACGTGATCGGTTTATAACTAATCCGCTCGAGCCTTAAGCGATTTAAGGCTAAATCGCACAATGCTTGGTCATATTCATATTTCAAAACCTTTGTCCGGTTTACATATTTCAAAATTCTCACTAACACCCTAAATCGCACAACACTTAAGCGATTTATGAATAAATCGGACACCTCTTATCTGGTTTAAGAGTAATCCAGAGAAACTTTGTCCGGTTTAGACTTAATCCGGTCACGCCTTGTCCGAATAAAGACCCTTAACTAAAATACTGTTTTCTTTCCAATTATAAACAATACTCAAGTCAAACCAGTAACAAATTTTATGCAAAAAGGTTTAGAAATCACTCACCTTATGCAAAAACTCTGATTTTGAAGAAGAAGAAAACCAAATTGATTCCACTTGAATCTCCGGACGAGTCCTCTCCCTAAATTTTCCCAAAAATTCTAAATGAGGCCAGAAGCCTCACCTCATATCCCAAACCCATATTTATACCTTCCCTTTTTAGGGAAGTCGGCCAACCAGCCCTCCCCCACATACATGCACATATATATATATATATTTACATATATATAAATATATATTCCTACATACATGCTCCCACATATGCCAACTCATAGATGCATATTAATGTATACATATTCATATATATATATATATATACAACACACACACACACATACTCATATATATATATATACCTACATATTATGCATGCATCCCTATGCATAAAATACACATACTCACATATTAATTTTTATGTAAGCATGTATCCACATAAACAATTAATTCATATAACAAATACCTTGGGTAATAACCTGCACCCAGTTATCACATTATCCACCCCTTCAAAAAAATTTCGTTCCGGAATTCCTTTAATTAAAGAGCCATGGATAATCTGCTCTCATTTTTTACTCCAATTCTCAGGTTGCTTCTGGTCCTTTGTGAAACTTCCACTGTACTTTAATCAGACTGATTTTCTTGTTTCTCAACACCCTGATCTTTCGGTCAATCACGACTTCTGGTGTTTCCACAAAGTTCAGTTTACTATCAAGTTTGACCTCTGGTAACGGTACAACGAGACTCGGATCAGCTAAACACTTTCACAAATTCGATACATGGAAAGTGTTGTGAATCAGACTTAGCTCTTCTGGTAGTTCTAACTGGTATGCCACTGGCCCGATTCGTTTGCATATTTTGAATGGCCCAACATACCTTGGCAAAACTTTCAACATCACAAAATCACCTACACAAAATTCAATCGACTTTTGACGATTATCAGCATAACTTTTCTGGCGATCTTGTATTGTTCTAATTCTTTCATGGATCTGTTCAATCTTATCTGAAGTTTCTTGAACAATTTCAGTTACCGTCAACTGCCTTTCAGCTACCTCATTCCAACAGAACGGCGTTTAACATTTGCATCCATACAATACTTCATATGGTGCCGGTTGGATGCTGGAATGGTAACTATTGTTATACGCAAACTCTATCAGTGGCAAATGATCTTCCCACGATCCCTCGAAATCAATAATACAGCTTCTCTGCATATCTTCGAGAGTTTGGATTGTTCTCTCACTTTACCCGTCTGTTTGCGGATGATAGGTTGTACTTAACCGAATTTCAGACCCTAGAGCTTTCTGCAAACTTTTCCAGAACTTTGAGGTGAAACGGCTATCTCTATCAGAAACAATAGACAGTGGAACACCATGCCTAGTGATAAACTCTCTAATATAAACCTGAGCCAACTTTTCTAAAGAGTAATTTTCTCTTATAGGTAGAAAATGTGGTAACTTAGATAGGCGATCAATAGTTACCCAGATCGCGTCATACCCCTTTGGAGTTTGAGGTAACTTTATGACGAAATCCATCGTAATGTGATCCTATTTATATACAAGAATCTCCAAAGATTGAAGACTTCCATACAGTTTCTGATGCTCGATCTTAACCTGTAGAGACGTTAAACACTGTTCCACATATCTGGCTATATCTTTCCTCAATCCGGGCCACCAATAAGAATATTTCAAATCCCTGTACATCATATTGGTACCTGGATGAATAGAGTATCGGGATTTATGGCTTTCATTCAAAATTACTTTCCGGATATCCTAAAACTTGGTACCCAAATTCGTCCTTGAAAACACATAATCCCTTTATCATTTGGTTCCAAGGTTGAAATCATCTTACCCAACCTTTCTGCCTTGATAAGATCTTCTTTCATAGCTTCCTTCTGACACCTCTGAATTTCTTTATGGATATCAGGGAATAAACTTATTCTCATTACCACAGTTTTAACACTCCTGCTCCTTTCTTTTCTACTTAAAGCGTCGGCTACCACGTTGGCTTTTCCTGGGTGGTAAAGGATTTCACAATCATAATCATGAACAAGTTCAATCCACTGACGCTGTTGCATATTTTAATCTTTCTGGTTAAACAAATGCTGTAGACTCTTGTGATCGGTATAAATCTGGCACTTTGTTCCCAGAAGATAATGCCTCCATATTTTTAGAGCGAATACTACCGCGGCTAACTCCATATCATGAGTCGGATACTGCTTCTCATGATCCTTCAATTGTCTTGATCTATAATAAATCACTTTTCCTCTCGGCATCAAAACACATCCCAACCCTAATGTAACACCCCATACCACATATTGCATGTAACACATACTTCATACGAAAGAAATACATGTTTATATACCACTCAGGTCCCTTAGTACAAGAATTTACCATACAGAATACATGGTCCAAAATTTTGAAATACAATTCTTGCACTAATCCAATTTCATCTATCAAAACTATACAAGCTGACAATAAATCTTCACGTAGATAATCATATAGGAAAAATATTACATTTTTCCGTTCCCCTTACCGTCAGCACTTTATGCAATACATATTTAAAATCACAAAACAAGGGTTAGACCGAAAGGTCTAGTGAGTTACTCTATTTATGTCATTGCAGGGTGAAAATCACCAAAACTTTTATATAAACCAACTTTTCATATATATAACAAATATATGAACAAGTAAGAACACAATATTAATACCTTTCACTTTTCAAGCCAATAATCTCTGCTTGTAAACAATACCTCAATCCAAACAAGTTTATACTAACCAAACAACATAATGCCACTTTTAAACCTTTTCAATTTAAATAAGGTTTATATAAAGTTTCAGGCCAAACCTGTTATTTCCTCCTCAATAACATCTAGACGACGATTTCCAATAAAAACCCCGATCTTAAACCTTTAAATCACAAAAAAAAAAAAGATTCCAGACCACGGTAATTTTAAAGGATATAATAGTAAGAGTTATATCACATAACACATATACAAATGCCACCCTTATAACCAAAGGTACACCTCTCCTTGATATGCCACCCTTATCCCATGGAACACCTCTCCTTGATATGCCACCCTTATCCCCTCATCAAAAACATTTCACAAAACAATTCTATTTAGACCGCAGTCAATGAAATTATCAGTTTAAAATCATCTTTATCAAAATTCCCATTATATATATATATATATAAACAACAATTATATACATATAAACCATGCACAAATCATAATACAAATCCGTTCAACATAGACTTGACCGGACATCATCTACGGTCAAGTCATGGCCGATTTACCACATCCGGACAATACATCGCCTAAAGCCTGTCCGATTTAACACTTAAGAGAATTTCCAACACTTTTGTCCGGATAACGAATCCGGACAACACATCGCCCAAGGCTTGTCCGATTTAAAATAATTCGGTGAACACATGGTCGTATTCATACTTCTCCGTTCAAAACATAAACTCAATATTTATAAATCGCTTAACACTTATCCGGTTTAAGGCTAAACCGCTTGACTCTTAACCGGTTTAAGACTAAATCGCTTGACTCTTAACCGGTTTAAGACTAAATCGCTTGACTCTTAACCGGTTTAAGTCTAATCCGGACAACACTCACCAAGCGGTTTACTTATAAATCGCTCATGCCTTATCCTGTTTAGGGCTTAAATCGCCCAACCCTTGCCCGCTTGCCCGCTTTATGACTAAACCGCTCATCCCTTGTCCGGTTTATTCTAATCCGGACAACATTCGTCAAGTTAAAAATAAAAGCCATACAATCAATTTATGCAATTGTAAAGAGTTTTCAAAGCAATTAAACCACTCACCTTGAAAGCCTTTTGCAAAACACTCTTTTGAAAAGCATAGATTTAAAGTCCGGTCAACACTTTTTCTTTTTAAATCACACACTCACTTTCTAAAAATAGTAAGAAGAAAGTGATGGAGGCCTAAAATCCCCCCTTATATACTTTCCAAAAGAAGTAGGGCGGTTTAACATACATGCATGCATCCTTTTCTACCATCAAGTAACCATATATATATATATATATATATACACTCATGCACACATGCACATACATGCATGCATATCACACACACACACACACACATACATATATATATATCATACATACATGTGCATCCACATATACACATAATCTCATTCATGCATCTGCATTATGAACATTTTCACATAATAGCATGATCAAATGTATCAATTTATCATGCTATCACGTAATCATGTATAACAAATAATCACATATTCATTACTTCAGGTGACAACCAAGATCTGGTTGTCACATCATCCACCCCTCAAAAGAATTCCGTCCCAGAATTCTTTTAATCAAAGAGCCAAAGTTATTCTGATCTCATTTTTAACTCCAATTCCCAAGTCGCTTATGGTCCTTTGTGAAACTTCCACTGAACTTTAACCAGACTGATCTCTTTGTTTCTTAACACCCTGATCTTTCGGTCAATTTCAGCTTCTGGTGTTTCCACAAAGTTCAGCTTATTGTCTAATTTAACCTTTGGCATCGGTATAGCTAGACTTGGATCAGCTAAACATTTCTGCTGATTCGATACGAGGAAAGTGTTGTGAATCAGACTCAGTTTTTCTAGCAGCTCTAACTGATATGCTACTGGCCCAATTCACTTACATATTCTAAATGGCCCCACATACCTCGGACTGAGCTTTTCTTTCTTTCCAAATCTGACGACACCATTCAATGGCGAAACTTTCAACATCACAAAATCACCTACACCAAATTCAATCGGCTTTCGACGATTATCAACATAACTTTTCTGACGATGACGACACCATTCAATGGCGAAACTTTCAACATCACAAAATCACCTACACCAAATTCAATCGGCTTTCGACGATTATCAACATAACTTTTCTGGCGATCTTGTGCTTTTCTGATTCTTTCGCGGATCTGTTCGATCTTTTTAGAAGTTTCTTGGACAATTTCAGGACCCGTCAGCTGTCTTTCACCTACCTCATTCCAACACAACGGCGTTCGACATTTACGTGCGTACAATAGTTCATATTGTGTCGCTTGGATGCTGGTATGATAATTGTTGTTATATGAAAACTCTATCAACGGCAAATGATCTCCCCACGATCCCCCGAAGTCAATAATACAACTTCTCAACATATCTCCGAGAGTTTGGATAGGTCTTTCACTTTGTCCGTCAGTTTGCGAATGATAAGTTGTACTTAGTCGGATTTCAGATCCCAAAGCTTTCTGCAACCCTTCCTAGAATCTAGAAGTAAACCGACTATCTCTATCAGAGACAATAGACAATGGAACACCGTGTCTGGTTACAAATTTATTTAATATAAATCTGTGCCAGTTTTTCTAAAGACTACTTCTCTCTTATTGGTAGAAAATGCGCAAATTTAGACAGACGGTCAACAATTACCCATATTGCGTCATACCCCCTTGGGGTTCGTGGTAACTACATAACAAAATCCATTGTAATGTGATCCCATTTCCATACAGGTATCTCCAAGATTGAAGACTTCCATACGGCTTCTGATGTTCAATCTAGACCTGTAAACATGTCAGACACTGTTCCACATATTTAGCTATGTCTCTTTTTAATCCAGGCCACCAATAAAAAGGTTTCAAATCTCTATACATCTTATTGGTGCCTGGATGAACAGAGTATCAGGACCTATGGCTTTCATTTAATATAATGTTCCAGATGTCTCCAAAACATGGTACCTGTAAGACCCCATACCATACATTGCATGTAACACATGCTTCATACAGAAGAAATACATGTTTATGTACCACTCAAGTCCCTTAGTACAAGAATTTACTATGCATAATATATATCCCAAAATTCAAAATACATTTCTTGTACTAATCATCGTTCATCCATCAAAACTATACATCATAGACAAATCTTCATGTAGATATGCATATAGGAAATTATCACATTTTCCCCTTTCCCTTACCGTCCGTACCTCCTGCACTACATATTTAAAATCACAAAATGAGGGTTAGACCGAAAGGTCTAGTGAGTTACCCTAATTATGTTATTGCAGGGTGAAAATCACCAAAACTTTGTACAAAATAACCTTTTCATATAACAAATATATGAACAAATAAGAACATATTACCAGTACCTATCCACTTTTCAAACCAAGCATTCAGCTATTCAAATAACATACTTCAAACCTCTATAGGTTTGAATCAACCAGGTTTCATATAATGCTACTTTTAAACCTTTTTCATTAAACAAGGTTTATTTAAAGTTTCAGGTCAAACCTGTTACTTTCTTCTCAATAACATCCAGACTATGATTTCCAATAAAAACCCCGGTCTTAAACCTTTAAATCACAAAGAAATAAAGATTCCAGACCACGGTAATTTTAAAGGATATAATAGTAAGAGTTATATAACATAACACACATACAAATGCCACCCTTATATCCAAAGGTACATCTCTACTTGATATGTCATCCTTATCCCATAGTACACCTCTCCTTGATATGCCACCCATATCCCATGGTACACCTCTCCTTGATATGCCACCCTTATCCCATGGTACACCTCTCCTTGATATGCCACCCTTATCCCACGGTACACCTCTCTTGACCCTTATTTCCTCATTGAAATATTTCACAAAAACAATTCCAATTAGAACAAACCGCAACCATAAATGTTCTAATGGAATATCATTAGTTCAAAACTATGACAATTGTATAAATAATACATAAGTCAAAGCACAAATCTGGTTAACATAGACTTGGCCGGACTTCATCTCCGGTCAGGCTTTGACCGATTTACTAATCCGGTCAATACAAGACCCTTGTCCGATTTACTAATCCGGACAACTCTCTCTCAAGCTTTGTACGATTTAACACTTAAGAGAATTCCAACACTTTTGCCTGGATAACAAGTCCGGACAACACATGGTCGTATTCATACTTCTCCGTTCAATACATAAACTCAATATTTATAAATCGCTTAACACTTGACCGGTTTAAGGCTAAACCGCTTATGCCTTGATCGGTTTAAGTTCAATCCGGACAACACTCATCAAGCGGTTTATTTATAAATCGCTTAAGCCTTAACCAGTCTAGGGCTTAAATCCCCTAATCCTCGTCTGGTTTAAGGCTAAACCGCTTGACTCTTAGCTGGTTTAAGTCTAATCCGGACAACAACTCAATGGTTAACTTTTAAATCAGATGAAAAAGCTATACAATCAATTATACAACTATAAACAGTTTAAAAGCAATTTAAACCACTCACCTTAAAATTCTTTTGAAACCAATTTGAATTTACTTTACTCCAAAAAGAATCCGGTCAACCTCCTTTCTCATTAAATCGCTCAACTTATTTCAAAGATGGCAAGAGAATAAAATGAATGTCAAACCCTCCTTTTATACTTTCCCTTTAGGGAAAGTTGGATACTACAGTCGTACACCATATACATGCCTTCATAAATAAACAAATACCCACACTCATGCATACATGCATGCATATCACATATATATGTATATATCCACATATTTGATGCATACCCATTTATACATATAATTTCACATATTATTTACCTCAGGTGATAACCAAGATCCAGTTATCACATCATCCACCCCTCAAAAGAATTTCGTTCCGGAATTCCTTTAATCAAAGAGCCAAGGGTACTCTGATCCTTTGTGAAACTTCCACTGAACCTTTACCAGACTGATCTCTTTGTTTCTCAACACCCTGATCCTTCGGTCAATTACAACTTCTGGTGTTACCACAAAGTTCAGTTTATTGTCTAATTTAATCTTTGGCATTGGTCTAGTTAGACTCGGATCGGCCAAACATTTCTGCAGATTGGACACGTGGAAAGTGTTGTGAATCAGACTTAGTTCTTCTGGCAGCTCTAACTGATATGCTACTGGCCCAATTCGCTTACAAATTCTGAACGACCCCACATATCTTGGACTGAGCTTACCTTTCTTCCCAAATCTAACGACACCCTTCAATGATGAAACTTTCAACATCACAAAATCACCTACACCAAATTCAATCGGCTTTCGACGATTATCAACATAACTTTTCTGACGATCTTGTGCTGTTCTCATATTTTCGCGGATCTGTTCGATCTTCTTAGAAGTCTCTTGGACAATTTCAGGACTCGTCAACTGTCTTTCACCCACTTCGTTTCAACCCAATTTCGTTCGAAATTTACGTCCATATAATACTTCATACGGTGCCGCTTGGATGTTGGAATGGTAACTGTTGTTATATGCAAACTCTATCAATGGCAACTGATCTTTCCACGATCCCCCGAAGTCAATAATACAACTTCTCAGCATATCTTCGAGAGTCTGGATAGTTCTTTCACTCTGCTCATCAGTCTGTGGATGATAAGCTGTACTTAGTCCGATTTCAGACCCCAAAGCTTTCTGCAGTCCTTCCCAAAACTTTGAAGTAAACCGACTGTCTCTATTAGAAATAATAGATAATGGAACATCGTGTCTGGTCACAATTTCTTTGATGTAAATCTGTGCTAGCTTTTTTAGTGAGTATTTCTCTCGTATTGGTAGAAAATGTGCAGATTTAGACAGACGATCAACAATTACCCAAATTGCGTCATACCCCTTTGCAGTTCGAGGCAATTTCACGACGAAATCCATTGTAATGTGATTCCATTTCCATACAGCTATCTCTAAAGACTGAAGACTTCCATACGGCTTCTGATGTTCAATCTTAATATGTAAACATGTCAGATATTGTTCCACATATCTAGCTATGTCTCTCTTCAATCTGGGCCACCAATAAAAAAGGTTTTAAATTTCTGTACATTTTATTGGTACCTGGATGGATAGAGTATCGGGACTTGTGGCTTTCATTTAATTTAATGTTCTGGATATCTCCAAAATATGGTACCCGAATTCGCCCTTGAAAGCACATTAGTCCTTCGTCATTTCGTTCCAAGGTTGAAATCATCTTACCCAACTTTTATGTCTTAACAAATTCTTCTTTTATTGCTTCTTGTTGACATCTCTGAATTTCCTTACGAATGTCAGGGAACAAATTCATTATCATTGCCACGGCTTTATGGTTCCACTCTTTTCTTTCCTACTTAAAGCGTTAGCCAGCATATTAGCTTTTCCTGGGTGGTAGAGGATTTCACAATCATAGTCATTAACCAGTTTAATCCACTGACGCTGTCGCATATTTAATTCTTTCTGGCTGAACAAATGTTGTAAATTTTTATGATCAATATAAATCTGACATTTCGTTCCCAGAAGATAATGTCTCCAAATTTTCAGAGCAAACACCACTGCAGCTAATTCCATGTCATGGGTTGGATGTTGCTTCTCATGATCTTTTAACTGTCTTGACACAAAAGAAATCACTTTTCCTCTCTGCATCTGAACACATCCTAACCCTAACTTTGAAGCATCGCTGTAAACCACAAAGTCCTTAGATCCATCTGGTAGAGTTAATACTGGCGCGCTGCAAAGATGATCTTTTAATAGTTGAAAAGCTTCTTGTTGTTCTCCTTCCCACTGGAATTTCATGTTCTTTCGAGTCAATTTAGTCAATGGCACAGCTATCTTAGAAAAGTTCTGAATGAACTTATGATAATAACCGGCCAATCCCAAAAAGCTTCGAACTTCAGAAGGATTTTTTGGAGCTTCCCATCTTGCAACTGCTTCTATTTTCGCTGGATGTACTTTTACCCTTGTTTCTGAGACGACGTGACCCAGGAATTGGACTTTTCTTAACCAGAACTCACATTTAGTTAACTTTGCGTACGGCTTTTCTCTCTTAAATAATTCTAATATCAGACGAAGATGTTCTACATGTTTTTCTTCAGTCTTAGAGTATATAAGAATATCATCGATAAATACAATAACGAATTTATCAAGATATTCCTTACATACCCTATTCATCAAATCCATAAAGGCTGCGGGCGCATTAGTTAAGCCAAATGGCATAACTAAGAATTCATGATGCCCGTACCTAGTTCTGAATGCTGTCGTGGCAACATCTTCTTCCCTGACTTTGAGCTGATGATACCCTGACCTTAAATCAATCTTAGAGAAATAACTTGCTCCTACCAATTGATCGAACAAGTCATCAATCCTTGGTAAAGGATATTTGTTTTTGATTGTCAACTTATTTAGTTCACGATAGGCTATACACATTCGCATAGACCCATCTTTCTTCTTGACAAATAAGACCGGAGCACCCCAAGGTGAAGTGCTGGGTCTAATAAATCCCTTGTCAGTTAAATCTTTCAATTGTGCAAGCAATTCCGGTATGGTGCCATTGCTACTGGTGCAGCCCCTGGTACAAGATCAATTCATAATTCAATGACTCTGTCTGGTGGTAATCCAGATAAATCTTTTAGAAAGACCTCAGGATATTCACTAACAATCGGAATCGATTCCTCTTTTCTCTTCTTTTTCTGTATATCAATTACGTATGCCAAATATCCCTAACACCTTTTCTGAATGCTTTTCTGAGCTTTCATTACAGTAAAAATACTAGTATGGTGATTCTGACGATCACCATAAATAACAACTGTTCCTTGGTCTGGCAGAGTAATTCAGATCATTTTCTGATTGCAAACAATACTAGCATGATACCTTGCCAGCCAGTCCATACCCACTACTACATCAAATTCCTTCATCGGCATAGGAAATTACCGAATCAGAAGTTCACAGCCCTCTATAACAATATTATAGTTATTGAACACACTAGTAACCGTTTCCTGACTATTAGCAGTATCAACTACTAATTCATCATCAAGTATCACAGAATTCAGACATGCATTTTGAGCAAACAATGGTGATACAAATGAAAAGTTTGCACCAGAGTCAAATAACACCTTAGCAGATATTGAATTCAGAAGGAATGTACCTGTTACAACATCCGGTGAAGCTTCTACCTCATTCTTAGTCATCTGGAAGGACCGTCCCCGCGCCCCTCCTTGCCCTCCTCTATTTACCTTAGGCCTTCCCCAAGTACCCAACGCATGAGTCCCCATTGTTAACTGCGGAGTCTGTTAGATCTATTATTCACTTCTTGTAAAAGTTTGAAAAAGTATTCTGCAAGTCTTGACAGAAGGATATATTCCACAGAAGACAAAAGAGGACTAGCGACAGAAGATGTATATTCATGCAAGTAAAGAATGACAGAACCTCTGATGTCTCTCACAGAGGTTCTGGAAAATGGTCCTTTGTCAATAAGAACATGCAAGCCAGTTACAGCAGAGCCTCTGAGATGGCTCACAGAGGGTCTGCGAATTTCGTCTTCTGTGAAGATTATTGTCTAACTGTTTTTCAATGGTTATTAGCTGCTTGTGCTTCTCACATGACTAGGACTTAATCGTCTTTATTTGGACGGCTTAGATGATTTCACGCGTCAAGATCTTGTAAGTAAGGTCGTTAGGAACTAGTATAAATAGCGGCTAAGGCCTTTGTAATCAGTGTGCCTCAAGTATTGTAATCGTCAATATTTTCAATTGAATGAATTGAAAAACCTTTGAAGCAATTCTCCTGTGTTCATCTTCTTCCTCATCTTGACTGTGTGTTCTTGATTTATTTACTCTGTTCTGTTCTTATTATTGTTTYYGYTGSAMTTTAATCGTCTTAGTGTTCATTCAGAGTATTAGATCAATATCAAAGCTGAATTTAAGGTCCAACAATTGGTATCAGAGCGGGAATTGAATTCTTATTCGATTAATTCTGATTTTGATATTTATCTGTGTTTTCTAGAACACCAGTTTTCTTCAGATCAACCTTGTTTCACTCACTATTAAATCAAATTTCAATGGCGAATTTGGTTAATACCTCGTTCATGATTTCTGGATCTCAATTAAAACCTCCCATGCTTATCCGTGAGGAATATCCGCAATGGAAAGTGCGCATGATCAATTTTTTGGAGGGAATTCACCCCAGAATTTGTGAATTTCTCTACAATCCTACATACGTGCCAATGATTTTAATTCCAAGAGTTCCAGCTACTGGTACAACCCCTGAAGTTCCTGAGCACTATGAGCCCAAACCAATCGCAAACTGGAACAATGATGAAAAGGTATTAGTGGAATTGGAAAGCAAATGCAAAAGGATGTTGATCATGGCTATACCACATGAGATCCTCACATGTATTGATCACTGCCATCTGTATATGGACATTTGGGCAGAATTGGAAAAACAGATCGAAGAAAGGAAGAAGACTCTTGAGAACAACCGAGCCATTAGTATTGATGAATATCATAGCTTCAAGGCTAAGGAGGATGAATCTCTGTCAGACACAGAGAACGAGATCTTCTTTGGGATGGCAAATATTGACTCACACTCCTCTTACTCAAATGACCAAGAGGTTTCTACTTCTTACTCTTCTGAATCAATTGATTCATGTCATTTGGAACATTACAAGCTTAAAGAAAAACTTTCTCTTTGTGAAAAAGAAGTCATTCTTCTCACAGAGGAAAGAAACAGATTTTTTAAAATGTTCGAAGAGGCTCAATCAAAGTTTGTAAATTTAGAAAAATCTTCAAAAGAAAAGGTTGCTGAAATTCAAAAGGAGTTAAAAAGCAAGGTTGATGAGTTAAGGAAGTTAGACCATGAGAAATGCAATGTTACTTCTGTCAAAAAATTCTTCCAAAAAGAAAGAGAATTTTTGCCCCAAGATGTTCTTGACAGAGAGCTCAAAATTAAAAAGTTTCAAGAGGCTCAATATGTTTATAAAAAGATAAAAGTTAACATGGGGAGAAGAGGTCTGGATTTCTTAGAATTTGACAACAGACCAGATTTTAAATCTAACAAAACTCTTGAGAATACCTTCAGATCCTCAAAGAATCTTAAAAGTAATATTCCTAACACAAAGTCCATTTTCAAAAGAAGAAGGTTGTTGGTTGCTCCAGACACAAGAACTTGTTTAACAATGGACAATGTTGCTTTTGAAGACTATATTGACTCTTTCTCACCTTCTGAAAAGAAGGATTCCATTCCAAGGGGATTTATGAGAAAGAGACAAATAGGAATTTTTAAGTTTGGACAACCAGAAACTCAAGTAGACTGTGCTTTTGTGTGTACCATTCATCCTCTTGAGAGAAAGTTATCCTCAGAGGCTGTTGAATTTTTTCCAAAACACATCACAGAGCCTTCTGAAAATAAGTCTCTTTATAAAAAGGTTTTTGTCACAGAGCTCTCTGAAAATGATACTTCTAAGCAAGAATATGCCTCAGATCATGAAGAAAGTCCTACACAAGTTGTAGAAACTAATATTGATCTTGAGAAAAGAAAGAAGGAAAC
>NW_020201485.1:21390-22690 GCF_001531365.2 Cynara cardunculus var. scolymus
ATGAGAGCCAACAGAAGAAGAGACCTGTATCTTCTGTGCTTTGACTCTTTAGAAGCCAAAGAGGAAGTAAGCCTTGTGTCCTCTGTGAAGAATGAAGAAGCTTGGCTCTGGTATACCAGGTTCTGTCATCTTAACTTTCATAATCTTGACAAACTGGGAAGGCTAGGTTTAGTCAAGGGACTGCCCAATATAAAATTTGAAAAAGACCATCTTTGTTCAGCTTGTGAAATGGGAAAACTCAAAAGGTTTTCTCATAAAACCAAGTCTGATCCTTCCTATGTTAAGCCTTTGCAAATGATTCATGTGGACCTCTATGGTCCTATTTCTATGCAAAGTCTTGGAGGAAAGAAGTACATTCTGGTACTCATTGATGAATTTTCAAGATTTACTTGGGTAGATTTTATTAGAAAGAAATCTCAAGTTCCTTCTATACTAATCAATCTCTTGAAAAGACTCTAAGTTCTTCATGATCTTCAGGTTAGAGTACTCCGAAGCGACAATGGCACAAAGTTTAGGAATTCTGTAATAGAAGAGTTCCTGGCCTCTGTTGGCATCACTCACAACTTCTCAGCCCCAAGGACTCCACAACAGAATGGAGTAATGGAGAGGAAGAACAGAACGCTAGTTGAAGATGCCAGAACAATGTTGAATGCCTCTGGGCTACCATTCTCCTTCTGGGCAAAGGCTGTCTCTACCGCTTGCTACACGCACAATAGGTCCTTGGTGGTAAAGAAATTTGAGAAGACACCCTATCAGCTTCTCCTCAACAGAAGACCAAACATCAAGTTCTTCCACGTGTTTGGGTGTAAATGCTTTGTGCTAAATGATAGAGAATCTGTAGGAAAATTTGAGCCCAAGGGAGATGATGCAATTTTCATTCGCTATGCATGGGACACTGCTGTATATAGAGCATATATTCCTAGGACTCAAATTGTGATTGTAAGCACAAATGTGAAATTTGATGATACTTTTCGGTTACAAAAGATAAGTTCACTGAAGAGTTGAAAATTCAAGCTGACAAGTCAGCAAATGCTACAATCACCCCAGATTTAGAACAACTCTTTGCAGAGTGGTATGAAGATGACATGAACCTAAAAGAATCTCTACATAGTCTGAATGTCAAGATCAAGCAACAAGAGCTAGTCCTTCCACAACAACCATTACAGAGCAAGCACCTTTCATTTCATCATCCTCTGTAACTCCTTCCCCAGAAGCTTCTCCACTAGAAGCTTCCCAAATAGAAAGTCCTCCAGATCTATCCTCAAACCAAGCTCAAGAACATATCCCAGACTCTGCATCA
>NW_020201485.1:25660-32437 GCF_001531365.2 Cynara cardunculus var. scolymus
GCCAAAGAGGACCTCAATCATCCTAACTTAATCCTACAGAGGTTCTTTGGCTTGGTCTTTGGTGAAATAATAGCAGAGAAGCTGCCCTCTGCAGAGCCAAATGCACGATTGTATCCAATGAAGGAGTTCCACCCCACAGAGCATGAGTTATGGTACAGAAGCCTAAGGCCTCTATCAAAAGCCATGCTCAAATAACTTAGCAGAGGAGATAGGAAAGCATATAGACGTGGATACGGGAGGCCAGAGCTGGTTCCTGAAATCCCTCCACGCATAGGTATCCCCATAGGAGAGAGAGTGCAAAAAATGATGGTTGAGGAAAGAAGGGAGGAGCCAACAGAGGCTAGGGAGATGAGTGAGGACAGACCAAAGGTAGTAAGTCCCCTACAAAAACAAAAGAAGACAAAGAAGACTCAGAAGGATGTCGACTCTTCTGAGAAAARGAAAGGGAAGAAGAGACCCGCAGAAGAAGAGGGTCCAAGCAGTCCTCTGCAAAAGCCGAAAAAGAAGAAATCGAAGAAGGCCCAACCCGTAGAGGTTGAGGTCATAGAGGCTGTAATCCAAGAAAACCCAGCAGAGGCTGCTCCTAAGCGCAAAAGGTTGCGCAAGGGTGTTCAAGTAGAGTCCTCAACAGAGCAAATTCATGATGTAATCTTCAACCTCCAACAAGGGTTTAAAGCACCCACAGAGGTGGCAGATTTGGGGACATAAGTCGTTCTAGACGACGAAGAAGTAGAATTGGGGTTAGATGAGGGCGAAAAAGATGCCGAAGGCACACACCAAAGCCCCCTCCTAGTGCAAACCATATTTCTAGGGACCCTATTCTAGAGGGAACCCCTATTGAAAAAAGCGTGCACACGCTGAGCCCTAAACCAGCAAACCTCGCAGAGGACATTCTTTCGTCCCCTGTCGAATGCACAGTCCGGGAACCTCAATCTACTCCAACATCCTCTCAAAAGGATGGTGGTTTTAAAATAAGAGTCCATTCGCCCAAGGACTCGTCACAACCTAGAGAGGCATTCGTTGCCCCTCCACACTTGAGGGAACAACCAAGTTATGCTTCAGAGCCATACGAGAGATTCACAGAGACTGCGGGTCTAGAACGCCCAAAGTTTCCACTCGATCCCTCTACCGAGTTAGGCTCTGAACCTACTAGGCATGACATCGACAGAACACTGGTAGGCTCTCCAATTGGAGATGTTCGAGGATCCGGTGGAAGTCCCCGAGCTNATCGACAGAACACTGGTAGGCTCTCCAATTGGAGATGTTCGAGGATCCGGTGGAAGTCCCCGAGCTGACATCGACAAACCAGTCACTGAGGGCGCCTTACACTCCGAGGCTACTWGGTCAYCATGTGTTGGTGATCTAGGTTCCCCGAATACCTATGTGACGAAGGGGGAGTTACAAACCTTTGCCACAGCTGTATTCCAGAGGTTGGATGAGTTGAAAACCTTATTCTCCTCCCAACCGGCGACAGAGGCTCTTGCACCTCTAGCAGAGGCTCTAAAGGAGTTGACTTCCACAACTTTTGAGCTCAAAGCGACCGTATCAGACCTTCAGTGCTCTGTCCTCAACAAAGACGACCTCACAGAAGCTTTCAGCGCCCTGTCTCTCAACCCTTCTTCAATCCAAAAGCTCAAGACAGAATTAACAGAGGTTGCCGCCCAATTTGCTGCAGACTTCATTTCCGCTGGCTACACCGATTATTCTGCCTTCAAGGATGAGATCAAAGAGATGTTCTCCTCTGCAGTCACCTATGACATTGATTCTAAATCCTTCAGGGCTAACATTAACCATCTAGCCACTCCCAGAGAGCTAGACGCAATGGTTGAAGCCCTTGGAGAGACCATGCAGAAATACAATGACCATCTTCTCAAGGAAGCCCGAGCAACCAATGAATCAATAAGAGACTGCACAAAGAAACTCGTCGCAGATGGTCAAAACTTCAGAAATGAAATCTATCGATGCGTCTCTAAAATGAAATGGGCTACAGAGATTGACATCAGCAATGCCTCTGTGAATGCTGAGGTGGTCAAAGAAAAGATGGAGAAGGCGGCTTCCAAAATTCTAAGGCGATTGAAGAAGGCTCCCCTTACTACTTGCAAGACAGAGGCCACTAAAATCCATGACGATCAAGGAGGCGATGACCATGATCGTCATGAGGGGGAGAAGAAGACGGAGGAACCAAAGAAGACAACCTCTGCCAAACCACTAAAAATAGTGGACTCTGCTGCTGCCCTATTCTCAAAAGACAAATCTCCAGAGCGTAAGGGGAAAGGCAAGGGTAAAGCAGTATAGGAGTCGCCACAGAAGGGGTCAAGCTCTAAAACGCCAGAGGAGATCAATGAAGAAGAGTATGATGACCCGGATCTTGTTCGAGCACTAAAGGCTTTATTGGCGGAGGCACAGGCGAGAAAGGGCAGAGCCCCCATCCCAAGAGTTGGAGAAGGCTCTTCTTCCAAACTCGCGAAGATACCAGAAGAAACGTCCACGGGTACGTTTGATGCTCTGGTAGGAAATGTCAAGCCTATCCTACCACAGGGGTCTACCCAGAGGCCTATACTAGAAGAAGAATCCAGAACGCCAGAATCTGCCACGGTGGGGAGGGTATCTGAGATCCTTGAATCTATGAGTAAGATTCCTACGCAGAAGGTGCGCACAGAGCCCGTAACCACTGTTGAGGAGATTCTTCGGTGGCGTTACTCAGTCGTGGACACAGAGTCCCCTTATGACCCAGAACTTACAGGAATGCCCTCTGCCATTGCAAAGTTCCACTTCTCAAAACTCACAAGGCCACCAGAGTAGGTCTTCTCAGAGCATGTGATCACTTCACTCGAAACCATTTCTCCGTGCACTATGCTAAAGAAGACCGTGCTATACTCTCAGTACATGGTAAAAAGGGATGATGCCAACCTATATACTTTCACAGATGCTGACCTCCACAACCTTTGTGTATTTGACCTAATATTCCTACACAAGATCTTGAACAAATACATGGAGAAGAGGTCAACATATTCGATTTCTCTCATAAGGCTGATTGAGGTAATGCGCGCTCAAGTCAAATTCTACAGCCAGAAAGATTTCGACATCGCTATGAAGTTGGCCCAGCCAGATCTAAAAATTTCTCCTCCAAAGAACAGACCAAGTTGGCTGCTTAGGTTTCATCCCTACACCATTGTCCACAATCCCATCTTTGGGTTTGTGTTCCTAGACAAGGATGAGATTCTAAGGTTCTTTATTCCAAAAGAGACGCACAAATATTTAACAGAGTCTACCGAGTGGGTGTTCAACTTAGTGGTGACAGAGGTGCAAATAGGGCATATAAGGGCGGATGAAGTGACCGACCTTCTTGAAACGATCAAGGTTCAAGTCTCCTTCAGAGAATGGATATTCAAAGTCTACAAAACCATCAAGTCTGATCTGCAATTTACCGTAGATGACTATCCAGTCTATGCTGTGGATTAATCTCTTGTAATAGTATAGGCCTGCTCAATATTTCTCTATTCGTTCATTTATGTAATTCTTTTTCAGAGGATGAGTTTAATCTCCTCTTGTATTCTTTCATTAGTCAATTCTTGCACCCATTTGTCSAAATTTACTTTTTCATACTTAGGGGGAGATTGTTAGCTCTATTATTCACTTCTTATAAAAATATGAAAAAGTATTCTGCAAGTCTTGACAGAAGGATATCTTCCACAGAAGACAACAGAGGACTAACGACAGAAGATGTATATTCATACAAGTAAAGAATGACAGAACCTCTGATGTCTCTCATAGAGGTTCTGGAAAATGGTCCTCTGTCAATAAGAACATGCAAGTCAATTACAGCAGAGCCTCTGAGATGGCTCACAGAGGGTCTGCGGATTTTGTCTTTTGTGAAGATTATGTTCCAACTGTTTTTCGATGGTTATTAGCTGCTTGTGCTTCTCACGTGACTAGGACTTAATCGACTTTATTTGGACGGCTTAGATGATTTCACGCATCAAAGATCTTGTCAGTAAGGTCGTTAGGAACTAGTATAAATAGCGGCTAAGGCCTTTGTAATCAGTGTGCTTCCAGTATTGTAATCGTCAATATTTTCAATTGAATAAATTGAAAAACCTTTGAAGCAATTCTCCTGTGTTCATCTTCTTCCTCATCTTGACTGTGTGTTCTTGATTTATTTACTCTGTTCTATTCTTATTATTATTTCTGCTGCACTTTAATCGTCTTAGTGTTCATTCAGAGTATTAGATCAATATCAAAGCTGAATTTAAGGTCCAACAGAGTCTTTAACAAAGGATAATTCGGTTGAATATGATCTAAAGAATTGCAATTAAAGCATCTTTGGTTAGTTGGACAGCTTCTAGACAAATGGCATGCTTCACCACATTTATAACACTTTCTTGGGTCCATCTTACATTCACCTTGATGAACCTGTCGGCATTGTGAGCAGACTTTTTCACTTATCTTCTGTTCAGATCTATTATCATATCTTACCGTTTTCGGTCCTCGAAAACATGAAAGCCCTTCCCATTTTGTTTTCTCTACAACCTTTCCTTCTGGCTGCCGGTTCTTATTTCATTTAGTCACTTCGGTCGCATCTACCATCAACAAAAAGGTATTGGGTTCATAGCAATGACAAACTCTCTAATTGAGGGTTTCAAACCCCAAATATACCTTTCTATCTTCATGGATTCTGTTGAAACGTAGTGTTCAGCAAAGCGAGACTTTCAATGAATCTCTCGGTATAATCCCGAACTGTTCCATTTCCATGTTCCAACTTTAGAAAATCTTCCTTGTTCCATTTGTCTAACAGCAGTTTTAGGACAAAACAGATTCTTGAATCGGTCCACAAATTCTGCCTAAGACAATGATTATAAAACGTCTATTCTGGCCGATGATTCAACTTCCCACCAGAACAAAGCATTTGATTTTAATACGGAAACAACAAATCGAACTTTATCTGTTTTTGGACACTGAATGGTGTGGAACACAGATTCCATTTCTTTGATCCAGCACATGGCTTTCACTGGATCCCTTTCTCTAGAAAATGTTGGTGGCTTACATGCCAAAAACATTTTAATATATCCTTCTTTGTTATGAGTAACCGGTACCGAAGGACGAACTTCTACTATTTTTGTTTCTACCCTGGCTGGTATCCCCATGAAAGAAGTCAAAGTTTCCTGCAACTTTCCCATTTCATCAGCCAACATGTCCCTGGTTACATATTCAGGATGTGGCATCGATTCTTCCTGAACATTCCTATAATGGGATTATTCAGGTTCAGAATGAATTCCAGATTGACCCCTTCCTTGAGACTGGCTTCTTCCTCTATCTCGTCCCCTTGGTCTTCCTCGACCTCTGATTCCGGATGTACCAGTCGGAAGATTAATAGGTGACTCTTCCCTTTCTTCAGACTCTAGACGAGCCATTCTTTCAGATCCTCTAGTTCGGCTAGACATCTGCAGAGTTTAGTGTTAATAATCACGTATTCACATTCCCAAATATAATGTAGTATTTAAGTTCAGATGTGTACCTGTAAATTCTTAATTACACTAGCCAGATGTAACTAAAATTTACCTTATACATTATTTTTTCAACCCATTATATTTATTTCCAATGGAGCTAACTATGTTCGGGACCCTTAACATGCAATAAAACAGTATTAGTCCACGTATCATGCTGTTAAATACCTAAATCCCTTAAACTCAGGCTCTGATACCACTTTCTGTAACACCCCATACCACACAATGCATGTAACACATACTTCATACGGAAGAAATACATGTTTATGTACCACTCAGGTCCCTTAGTACAAGAATTTACTATACATAATACGTATACCAAAATTCAAAATACATTTCTTGTACTAATCATCGTTCATCCATCAAAACTATACATCATAGACAAATCTTCATGTAGATATGCATATAGGAAAATATCACATTTTTCCCTTCCCCTTATCGTCCGTACCTCCAACAATACATATTTAAAATCACAAAATGAGGGTTAGACCGAAAGGTCTAGTGAGTTACCCTAATTATGTTATTGCAGGGTGAAAATCACCAAAACTTTGTACAAAATAACCTTTTCATATATATATCAAATATATGAACAAATAGGAACATATTACCGGTACCTTTCTATTTTTCAAACCAAGCATTCAGCTATTCAAATAACATACTTCAAACCTTTATAGGTTTGAACCAACCAGGTTTCATATAATGCCACTTTTAAACCTTTTTCATTAAACAAGGTTTATTTAAAGTTTCAGGTCAAACCTGTTATTTTCTCCTCAATAACATCCAGACTATGATTTCCAATAAAAAAACTCGGTCTTAAACCTTTAAATCACAAAGAAATAAAGATTCCAGACCACGGTAATTTTAAAGGATATAATAGTAAGAGTTATATAACATAACACACAAACAAATGCCACCCTTATATCCAAAGGTACACCTCTCCTTGATATGCCACCCTTATCCCATGGTACACCTCTCCTTGATATGCCACCCTTATTTCCTCATTAAAATATTTCAGAACAATTCCAATTAGAATAGACCGCAGCCATAAATGTTCTAATGGAATATCATTAGTTCAAAATCAATTTTTATCAAAAGTCCCATTTTTATACAAGAATACTAAAAATGACAATTGTATAAATAATACATAAGTCAAAGCACAAATCCAGTCAATACATGTTAAACCCCACAATGCAAAATGTAAAAAGTAATGAAAAACAACAAGTGATGAAGAACCAGAAGACCAATGAAGACATCAAGGAAAAATCGACTAAGT
>NW_020201485.1:32902-35040 GCF_001531365.2 Cynara cardunculus var. scolymus
TTTTATAACTAAAATAATCTTCACCGTTTTAGTGAGAGTATTTAAAGAAGTAAAAAGATAAGATTTTATCTTATCATTTCAAATTGAATTTTGTTCAAAAGAGAAAGAAAGCTTGCGGCGGTGAAAGGTGTTCTTCAAGAATCTGTGCTAAGAATAAGCTTTTGTTGTCTTTTTATCTTCAAGAAATCTGTTTGATAAGGTGAGTTTTAAACTACTGTTGAGTATAAACTGTGAGTTTTCTTTTAAAACTACCTTTGCTTATAAACTGTGAGATTTTTATTGTTGATTATACGCTATGAGTTATGATGTTGGTTTTGAAGAAAAGATGGTAGAACTATTTTAATAATTTTAAAGGTGTTATTGTTATTATTGGAAAGATGAAGAAAAGTTTGGTTCTTTAAATCAGTTTTGGAAATGATATCATGTTTTGAGGATTTAAAGAAAACTTGATGTTTTGGAAAATCTTTGAAAGACAAGATTGTTTCTGAGTTTGAAAAGGTTTTTTGTGGATAAAACTATGAATGAGGATTCGATAAGATGGTTGTGACTACGGTCCTTCATCCGAACTAGTTCATAGATTTTGAAGAAGAAATAAGGGTGGCATATCAAGGAGATGTGTCTTTTGGAATAAGGGTGGCATATCAAGGAGAGGTGTACCTTTGGATATAAGGGTGGCAATTGTATGTGGATATTATAGCTCTTGCTATTATGTCTTTTGAGACTACAATAGATTTGAGTCCTTACTTCTTTGTGATTTAAGAACTCGAAAATATTGTTCTTATTAGAAATAATGGTATTAATGCTATTGAGAAGGGGAAAACTTGGCCTACGGTCATTGGTATTGGTTAAAAGTGTTTTGAAACAGAATGATTATTTTCATGAGGAATCGGAGAGGCTCTAGTTGTTCCTCGTAAGGAACCAGAGGGCTCTGGTTGATTCTCATCATTGGACCAGAGGATTTGGTTATTGATTTGAAGGATTGGCAAATTTTTATTAAAATGTATTAGAGGTGTTATATCTTTTGTTAAGTGATTTCGTGACAAAAATCATATTTTAAATATTTAAGAAAAGAATTTTATACTTAGTCTTTTTATGAAAAACAGACCAGTGAAGCTCTGGTTAATTGTTGAACCAGAGGGGCTCTAACAGGAAGCAGAAACTACACCTGATGTAGTAACAGGTACATTCTTCGTGAACTCCTTACATGCTAAAGTGTTATTTGACTCAGGTGCAAACTTCTCGTTTATATCCCCATCATTTGCCTTATGTGCTCGTATGAATTCTCTGCCACTTGATGATAAATTAGTAGTTGATACTGCTAACGGTCAAGTATCTGTTAATCATGTATTTGAAAACTGCACTATCATGATTGAGGGTTGTGAACTACCCATCCGGTTGTTTCCCATGACTATGAAGGAATTTGATGTGGTAGTAGGAATGGATTGGTTGGCAGAAAATAAGGCTAGCATCATTTGCAATGAAAAGATGATTAGAATTATATTACCTGACAAAAGGACAGTCGTAATTCATGGTGATCATCAGGGTCATCATACCAGTTTACTATCTGTGATGAAAGCCAGAAAATGTATCCAAAAGAAATGCCAAGGATTTTTARCTTACATAATTGATGCTAAGAAGGAAAAGAGTAAGCAAGAGATAATTCCGGTTGTCAATGAATATCCTGAATTCTTTCCAGAAGACTTATCAAGGCTACCTCCAGATCAAATTATTGAATTTGAGATTAATTTGATACCTGRAGCAGCGCCTGTAGCAAAAGCATCGTACATATTAGCTCCATCAGAATTAAAAGAATTGGTTACACAATTAAAGGATTTGTCAGACAAAGGATTTATCAGACCAAGTACTTCACCATGGGGAGCTCCAATTCTGTTTGTGAAAAAGAAATATGGCACTATACGTATGTGTATTGAATACCGAGAATTGAACAAATTGACCATAAAAACAAATATCCATTGCCCAGGATTGATGATTTGTTTGATCAATTAGTAGGAGCCTGTTACTTCTCAAAGATTGAATTGCGATCAGGATACCACCAGTTGAAAGTCAAAGAAAGTGATATAGCAAAAACAGCGTTTCGAACCAGGTACGGACACCATGAATTTCTGATTATGCCATTT
>NW_020201485.1:36554-37915 GCF_001531365.2 Cynara cardunculus var. scolymus
GATAGAAACAGTCGCTTTACTTCAAAATTCTGGGGAAGTCTACAAAGAGCTTTGGGATCACATATCAGATTAAGTACGGCTTATCATCCACAAACCGATGGGCAAAGTGAAAGAACAATCCAAACTCTCAAAGGCATGTTGAGATCCTGTGTCATTGACTTCGGGGGATCATGGGACGAACATTTACCGTTGATAGAATTTTCTTACAACAATAGTTATCACTCCAGCATCCAAGCGGCACCTTATGAAGTCCTATATGGAAGAAAATTCTGAACACCATTATGTTGGAATGAGGTAGGTGAAAAACAGTTGACAGGTCCCGAGATTGTGCAAGTAACATCTGAAAAGATTGGTCAGATTCAATCAAAAATAAAAATTGCCCAGGATCGACAGAATAGCTATGCCGACAAACAAAGAAAACCGATTGAATTTAGTGTAGATGACTTTGTAATGTTAAAAGTATCCCCGTGGAAAGGTGTTATGAGGTTTGGGAAGAAAGGTGAGCCTAGTCCAAGGTATATTGGACCATTCAGAATCTACAAAAGAATTGGACCAGTAGCTTATTAGTTGGAATTACCAGAGGAACTTCGTCTGATTCACAATACCTTCCATGTGTCAAACCTAACGAAATGCCTTACTGATCCTACTATGGCGATACCACTTCCGGAGCTATAACCGACCACAAAACCCGAGTGTTGAGAAACAAGGAGATAAGTCTAGTAAGGGTACAGTGGCGATTTCATAAAGGATCAGAAGCAACATGGGAATTGGAATCAGAAATGAATGAAAAATATCCATGGTTGTTTGAGTGAATTCCGGAACGGAATTCTTTTAAGGGGGGGAGAATGTTATAACCGGGTTTGAGACAACCTGGGTTGAGGTAAATTATACATGTTTATTATGTGGATTATGTGAAATGTGCATATTTAAGTAAAAATGCATGAAGCATTTATGTGAAATGTGAATACGATATCATGCATATTGTGAAATAATAGCATGACATATATAATTCATACGTGTATGCATGTAGTGTGAAGCATGCATGATGTGGTGTTTCTTGAGTTTAAGTATTCGGGTGAAATCATTGTATCTTCATGGTTAAGATATTATTTCAAAAAAGTCTGGAATCCTGGGTTACTAATTGGTGGAATACTAGGCAATCCGAAACTTTTTTGAATGATATTGAAGAAAAGAGTATTCTAGAAAAATTCATAGAATTAGAGGAACTCCTCTTCTTAGAGGAAATGATCAAGGAATACTCGGAGACACATCTACAAAACCTTCGTATAGGAATTCACATAGTATGCCCGTCCCCCATCAGCGTATTTTTTTGTTTTACGCGCCCGTAACTCTTCCTCAGC
>NW_020201485.1:38055-44079 GCF_001531365.2 Cynara cardunculus var. scolymus
AAGTACTATTGGAGGAAGCTTTCACCGCCTTTAAGTTTTTATAACTAAAATAATCTTCACCGTTTTGGTGAGAGTATTTAAAGAAGTAAAAAGATAAGATTTTATCTTATCATTTCAAATTGAAGTCTGTTCAAAAGAGAAAGAAAGCTTGCGGCGGTGAAAGGTGTTCTTGAAGAATCTGAGCTAAGAATAAGCTTTTGCTGTGTGTTTATCTTCAAGAAATCTGTTTGATAAGGTGAGTTTTAAACTACTGTTGAGTATAAAGTGTGAGTTTTCTTTTAAAACTACCTTTGCTTATAAACTATGAGTTTTATTGTTGATTATACGCTATGAGTTATGATGTTGGTTTTGAAGAAAAGATGGTAGAACTATTTTAATAGTTTTAAAGGTGTTACTGTTATTATTGGAAAGATAAAGAAAAGTTTGGTTCTTTAAATCAGTTTCGGAAATGATATCCTGTTTTGAGGATTTAAATAAAATTTGATGTTTTGGAAAATCTTTGAAAGACAAGATTGTTTCTGAGTTTGAAAAGGTTTTTTATGGATAAAACTATGAATGAGGATTCATAAGATGGTTGTGATTGCGGTCCTTCATCCGAACTAGTTTATAGATTTTGAAGAAGAAATAAGGGTGGCATATCAAGGAAAGGCGTCTTTTGGAATAAGGGTGGCATATCAAGGAGAGGTGTCTTTTGGAATAAGGGTGGCATATCAAGRAGAKGTGTCTTTTGGAATAAGGGTGGCATATCAAGGAGAGGTGTACCTTTGGATATAAGGGTGGCAATTGTATGTGGATATTATAGCTCTTGCTATTATGTCTTTTGAGACTACAATAGATTTGAGTCCTTACTTCTTTGTGATTTAAGAACTCGAAAATATTGTTCTTATTAGAAATAATGGTATTAATGCTATTGAGAAGGGGAAAACTTGGCCTACGGTCATTGGTATTGGTTAAAAGTGTTTTGAAACAGAATGATTATTTTCATGAGGAATCGGAGAGGCTCTAGTTGTTCCTCGTAAGGAACCAGAGGGCTCTGGTTGATTCTCATCATTGGACCAGAGGATTTGGTTATTGATTTGAAGGATTGGCAAATTTTTATTAAAATGTATTAGATGTGTTGTATCTTTTGTTAAGTGTTTTCATGACAAAAATCATATTTTAAATATTTAAGAAAAGAATTTTATACTTAGTTTTTTTTTTGAAAAACAGACCAGTGAAGCTCTGGTTAAGTGTTGAACCAGAGGGGCTCTGGTTGGACATGTATTTTGAACCAGAAGCTCTGGTAGTACAACCAGAGGCTCTGGTTGAACATGAAGTTTTTATAAATTACTCGTTTTATGTAAAAGGTTTTTTCTTATTGATTGAGAGTTTTCTAAAGATCATTTATATTAGTGAAGTTTTGGTTAGATCGACCAGAGGCTCTGGTCATGAAGAGCAGAAGCTCTGGTAGAGAGACCAGAGGGGCWCTGGTCCTGTTTCGAAATATTTTCTAAGTCTGGTTGGTTCAACCAGCGGCTTTGGTTGTGAAGAGGCTCTGGTCGAGGAACCAGAAGCTCTGTAAGAGAGACCAGAGGGGCTCTAATCAAGAATGTTTAAAATATTTTCTAAGTGTTGTTTGAGACCGGAGGCCCGATGGACTAAAGCAGTATGTTTTCAGTTTTGCTTCATAAGATGTTTGATTTGAAATAAATGTTTTGGTGATCTTCACCCTGCATTACATAGAGGGGAATCTCACTAGACATTCATGTCTAATCCTCATTTTCGTGTTTCCAAAATTATGTGTGCAGGTAATGATAAGGGAAAGAATATAATGTGAATTACTTCCCTATGTGCTTAGCCATATTTGGAAGCATAGATGATAGGTTGCAAGAGTTTGTGCTTTTGGAATTTTTGAGCTGTGTACTTTATATTATAGACTCTTGTATCGAGGACCTATGTGGGGAAAACATGTATTATGTATATGAAATATGTGTTATATGCAATGTGTGGATTTGGGGTGTAACATTCAAAGATGCGATGGAAAGAGCATCCTCATCGATCCTCTGGACAAGCAACACTTTGAAGATTTTCCAGCACTTCATCCAAGCATGCAATGAAGATTTGAAGATAAGGATATCATGAATGACAGCTGGAGATGACAAATCAACAGCTGGAATTCAAGTTTATCTTATTATTAATGTTTATCCATGAGAAAGAAAAACTCTATCTATTAGCTAGACGATTTGCTAGAAAGTAGTATTAGATAGTTATCTTCTTAATAGTCGTTTAGTATAAATAGATGATTAGGTCTATTGTAAAAATAGGGCTTTTACTCATTGTTTTACGTTTATGAATCAATAAAGTAAGACCTTTGAAGCTCAAAATTGTTCTTAAACTTTCTTATTTTATTCTTGAGACTTCATAACTTTCTTCATTAAATTGCTATAATTTGGTTATTCATAACTAGATTATTAGTATTATTGAGAGATCTGTACAGACTTGGCCGGACTTCATCTCCGGTCAGGCTTTGACCGATTTACTAATCCGGACAACTCCCTCTCAAGCTCTGTCCGATTTAACATTTAAGAGAATTCCAACACTTTTGTCCAGATAACAAGTCCGGACATCACATGGTCGTATTCATACTTCTCCGTTCAAAACATAAACTCAATATTTATAAATCGCTTAACACTTGACCGGTTTAAGGCTAAACCGCTTATGCCTGGATCGGTTTAAGTTCAATCCGGACAACACTCATCAAGCAGTTTATTTATAAATCGCTTAAGCCTTAACCGGTTTAGGGCTTAAATCGCCTAACCCTTGTCCGGTTTAAGGATAAACCGCTTGACTCTTAGCCGGTTTAAGTCTAATCCACACAACACCTCAATGGTTAACTTTTAAATCAGATGAAAAAGCTATACAATCAATTATACAACTATAAACAATTTAAAAGCAATTCAAACCACTCACCTTAAATTTCTTTTGAAACCAATTTGATTTTACTTTGCTCCAAAAAGAATCCGCTCAACCTCCTTTCTCTTTAAATCGCTCAACTTATTTCAAAGATGACAGGAGAATAGAATGAATGTCAAACCCTCCTTTTATACTTTCCCTTTAGGGAAAGTCGGCTACTACAGCCGTACACCATATACATGCCTTCATAAATAAACAAATACCCACACTCATGCATACATGCATGCATATCACATATATATATATATATATCCATATATTTGATGCATACCCATTTATACAAATAATTTCACATTTTATTTACCTCAGGTGATAACTAAGATCCAGTTATCACAGTACCCAAGTTCGCCCTTGAAAGCACATTATGTGACATCCGTCATTTTTGAGCTTCAGGTTAGCTCCTTTATAGGGATTCTATATTTAGAATATTATTTTATTAGGATCTAGTCATGATGATTAAAATTCATCTGGCTTAATTCCCAAGTTATAGTTCAGATAACCTTGTTTCGACAGGTAATTGATATAATTAACTTATGTAATGTCAAATATATTAAAAATGCTCCAATAAAAATAAAGTTGATATTATAAAATCCAAATTTAAAAATACAAAAGTCTCATTTGAATGTCCAAATAATTTTATCAAAAGGTGGAGCTTTATATTAATATGTCATTTTTAATAATGTTTGGCAAATTGTATTTTGATTATAAATTAATTGGGCTTATTTATGTTTAAAAGAAAAATAAAAGTTTTATTGGGCTTGGGCCTTTAGAGGCCAGCCCATTTTCTTCTTTAACATCCACATATAAATACCCCACATCCTTTGAAACTCTCATTTTCAATTATCATTCTGCTTAAACCTTTCCCTCTCCCTAATCTCGCTCTCTCTCTAAATCAAACCCCCTCCAGCCGATTTCATCATCAAAGTACCTTTAGGAAATTTGTCAATCTTGAAGAAATTTTCAAGATTTCAAGAAAAAGTTATTATACTAGCTATCTTACCCATATTAAATATCACAAATTCCTATTTATTCTACTCATACTTCTTGTTCTTGAAAATAAAGTTTCTGGAGATCTCAAAAGGGGAGATTGTACATCCAAGACATGACATTGTCTTCAAATGATGGTAATCTATGAACCACGAACTTTGAACTATAAGAAAGTAGGAGAAAACCCATTGCATGTGGAATTTAATCATGAAAAGATATATTTTGAAATCTGGCAGAATCTTGCATGCATCTCAAATCGGTTTTATCTTCCTCAAAACTCAATGGAATTGGGTAATTCTTTTTCTGGAGGTTAGCCTTATTTGGTAGCTTTAAAATGGAGTTAAAATCTTTGAAAAAATGATGAGTTTAGACCCCCCAAATGACCGTCACTCGAAGAGCGTGCAATCTGTCTTGGGGACTGTGTCACTCAAGGTTGTAGGGTATTAATGAGTGCCTTAATCCCATTCAAAATTCTTGATATTTGGGAAAAGTCTGCCTAACTCATTATTTTGGATGATATAAAAAGTTGGACATAAAATGACTTTTGGAAGGTTCCTTTTTCAGTGATTGGTGAGACCAAAAATACCAAAAAACAGAATTTATATTATGTCCAAATAGCAGCTTTTATGCAAAGGACCTTGATTTTGACATATATAATTTTTGGTCTATTTTTAGAACAAATAATAAAAGTATCAACTTTAATTCATAAAAACCGTTGGCATTACATAAGATATAATTTAGCTTTATCTTTAGCAAGACTCGTTAGCTGATCCAATTATTGGATTTGGACTGTCTAGGAAGGTTAGGGCGGGCGTTGAGTGCTTCAAACGTCATCTCCTTGGATATTCATCGTCAAATCTATGAGTTTTCAGGGGCCCACTTTTAATGCTTTTATTTATTTAAATTGGGGGAAAAGCATGAAATTATGCAAATTATACTGTTATTTATAAAACTGTTGGACTAAATCGAGTCCTTGTGAATGGGCGGAGCCATGTGCTATTATTTTACGACGGTAGGGTTCATTAGAACCATATAAACCGACACCCAGAACTCCCATTAAGGAGGCCTTATAGTAGCACGGACTTATTTTTCTTTCTAGGTCATGCGAAGGGGGCCAGTCCAAGATCGTATTGTTCCTCTACAAAGACAACAGACGCTCTGTTTAGTCAAAGATTGTTATTACCTGGACTAAAGAACTGTTTAGTCAAAGATTGTTTATACSTGGACTAAAGAACTGTTTAGTCAAAAATTTGTTTATGTCATGAAATATTAACTGTTTTGCACTATGATATAAATGCTAAATTGATGTACTTGGGAGTATGTTTCCAAATAAAGTCCCCGTCCGTAAACGCTACTTGTTAACTCGGGCATGTCTCCGGGCCGTGTTAATTGTGGATCGTCGCTATTGTATTGACAGTCCCACCTAGAAAGGGGTGCACATTACCTATGTTTTCTTAGTCTAATCATGTGGAATTTGGACCACCGCTGAATTAGTACTACTACAAACCATGGGACCTAAGTGAGTGTATGGGCTACTTATGGTCGTTCGTAAGATAATGGGGCACATTGGTCAGGAAAGGCTCAGTAGCATCTCAAGTTTTAAAACATCGTGGTAGATTTACATTTATTAAGTGCAAAAGTTATGTATAGGTTTGCAAGAAATGATTTATGCATTGTAATGTTTTGTGCATATGAAAACCCGTGAACTCACCAACTCTTTGTAGTTGATCTTGTTTTATGTTTCATGCTTTTCAGGAAATAAGTAAGATTTGAAGTTTTTGGGAGCATACTTGTGGCGATACCGATTAAGTTCACGTTTGAAATTTTTGTAAAGAAGTATTCTATCCCATTTTGGTTATGGAAGTTAAACTTGATCTATTTTTGTAAAACTTGAATGGTGTTATTTATTATTGTGACAGCCGTCAAATTCGAACTTCCATGTTAGCTCTTATTAAGTTTATATTAGTGTTATTGAAGTTAATTTATAGATTAGGAGTTAGTTAGATTAATTTAGTTGAGAAATTTTAAGAATTTCCGGTAGTTGCTTAGAAAGTCCGGTTCCGGTCCGAAATTATCCGAAATGTC
>NW_020201485.1:44861-46169 GCF_001531365.2 Cynara cardunculus var. scolymus
GTTTATTTACTGAGTTGGGGTTGCATTGCATTTGGTCTCACTCAAAATGATTGAGTTTGGACCCCCCAAATGCTCAAAACATTATATATATGCATAAGAGATTTTCCAGTAGGTAAATCCTACTTTGAATGGTCATAACTTTCTGGTTAACCATCCAAATTTGTTGATTTTTCTTCTAGATGTTAGTTTAATGAAATACCTTTCAAATTCCACCGATTTCCCTCAATATGGTGGTGATTTGATGTTTCATTTTCCTAAATTAAGATTAACATGCAATCTGTCCGATTTTGACAGATTCGTATATGTGTGTTACATCGACCATATCTCTCTCATAACTCAATGAAAAAGGATGAATCTTCTTTTGGGAGTTAACTTTATGGATTGTATTTTATATGCAAGTGGAATCACATAAAATTATGGAGTTTTGATCTCCAAACACCTTAAACTCTATAGGTGTGTAAAATGTAAAACCACCAGTGGGTAACCTTTATTTTGTATATTAATATATTTCTACTTATTTGTCCTTAATGTATGATTCTTCTTCTAAAACTTTCTTTTATGAGTTCGGGTTCATTTGAATCCAGTCTTACTCAAAAATACGATATTTTGGGGCATGAACCAATTTTATAAGTTAGGTGTGCAATCTTTCAATTGATGGCAGATGTGTGCATGTGACTTTAAGGTGCCATATCTTCCTCTCAACTCATCCAAAATGAGTGATTCTTAGCTTAAACATTTGGTATAAGTGTTATGTTTCCAATCCAACTTGAATCTTTGCATAACACCTAGTAGAACTCTTTTTATGAGTATTTTACTAACATGGTGCAATCTGCCATTTCAGTTGTGATAAGTAGCATTGCATGATTTATTTGAAGCATCATCTCTTACCCAATCTTCATGAAATTTGGTCACGATGGCTATAACTCAGTTCTATAAACCATATAAAACAATAGGAACTTATCTCATTCTTTAAGAGTCTTTATTGGATCATTTTTGTAACCTAAGTTTCTGTCCAGAATCTGAAATTCTGGATTTGGATAAATATTGTAAAAATTGATATTCTATGGGATTATAGCAACATTTCTGGTATGAATTAACCCCCTTTAATGTGCATATGGACATTATGTATATTCGGACTATGGACAATAATTTGGAACAAAAATGGACAATTATGGACTTAGGATTTAGTAAACCCCATAGATAGAGTTGATTCATTAAGTAATGATTTTTGGTTATTCCTATTAATAGGGAACCGTTGATTTAGCCCGGTAATCGGATCGCATTGCTTTATCTTCAAAGCTCTATATC
>NW_020201485.1:47104-60133 GCF_001531365.2 Cynara cardunculus var. scolymus
GTTATAGAGAACGCCGGTTTTTCCTTAAAAACCACCAACTATAACCAAATATTTTCAAAATAGTTTTCAAGTGATTTAAAAATGTATATTTATATATATACAAAGCGGGTCACGTAATTATATATCAATTAAACAAAGCCTGATCACCTATGTTTAATTAACATATAATGGAAGGACTTAATCGGTTGTACTAAAAATATGCTCCAGTTAAGAAATTGTTATGAAAAGCATGATTTTCTGTGTGTTGCATAAATTATGAATATATATTGCCCTAGACCAACCAGAAGCGATGGTTAGAAGGACCAGAGGCGATGGGTAGAAACTCTCTTGTATTGTTAAGTGTCCATGATGGACTAGAAGCGCTGGTCAAAAGGACCAGAGGTGATGGGTAGAAAATCCCTTATATTGTTAAGCGTCCATGTTGGACAAGAAGCGCTGGTCAAAAGGACCAGAGGCGATGGGCAGAAAATCCCTTATATTGTTAAGCGTCCGTGTTGGACCAGAAGCGTTGGTTAGAAGGATCAGAGGCGATGGGTAGAAAATCCCTTATATTGTTAAGCGTCCATGTTGGACCAGAAGCGCTGCTTAGAAGGACTAGAGGTGATGGGTAGAAAATCTTTTATGTTGTTGTGACCATGATGGACCAGAAGCTCTGGTTAGAAGGACCAGAGGCGAAGGATAGAAAATTCCTTATATTGTTAAGTGTTCATGTAGAACAAGAGGCGATAGATTAGAGATCTTATATCGCAAAGTATGAGATACCAGAGGCCGATGGACTAGAGATCCATTGGGATGCAAAGTGTGAGGAACCAGAGGACGGATGGACGAGAAATCCATTATTTCTTTAAGTATGGATGTTGAACCAACGACCGATGAAATAGTATTCCATTGGTTTGCTTAGTCTGTATGTGGAACCAGAGGACCAATGGATGGGTTACCCATTACTTTTCTAAGTATGAAGGATGAACTAGAGGCTCTGGTAATGCAACCAGAGACTTTCTATCTAGAGATTCTAGCTTGATTGCCACCCTTAGACTTGCTTAGAAACTTCTGTTATAGCATTAAGCATTTATAGATGGTACATTTCGTAATTAAGATTGTTAATATTGCAGATCACTATGGCATCATCTGCTCCTAGTGAATATTCGGCAGACGAATCTGTCTATGTGGTTCGCCGATCCAGAAGGAGCTCATTCATCAATATGGAGGTAGACCCGTATGAGCATGAGGACACAGCAACCAGTGAGACACCTGCTTTACCACTAGCATCCATATTGCCCCCATCGGAGCAAGTACCCGATATCCCACCTCAAACCTTTCATGGTCCAAGGATTAGAGTCACGCCTAGGAAGAGTGTTCCACTACCTCGACGAGTGACCTTTGAGAATTCTGCTTGAGTAAGAGGGGAGTCATCTCAACCACAGCATGGGAGCAGGATCCCTCAAGTAGTGACCGGAGTACCTGCATCCTACACTCCGGGCATGAATCTGGCTGAACGAGAGTAGGTGCGGAGAATCGCATCAGATACTCAAACTCACCAGACCCGGCTGGGATATCATCACCACATTTTGAACAACCTATCTGAAGTGGTAGAAATGCACCACCAGCGAATGATGAGAACCACATGTCGTCAATGCAGAGAGGCGGGAGATTAGAAGATTGTACAAATGTTTGGTGGTGAGTGGGATGATGATGTTGATGCTAGGAATGCTGATAGGTTGGATGATATTCTAGAGATAGCGGCTAGTGATAGGATATCTACTCGTTTGCATAGAAACCCAAGATCTTGTTTTTGTGGCTGTAATCATCTATGAATGCATGACATTTTTTGTGAGAAATGCTTATTTATATATAGCCATGGTGAATATAAGATTATTCTGTTTGGTCATATAAATGCTTGAATGTTATCCATGCGATGAATATCCTATGCATCACTTAAATAACTGGGAGTTATTATCCTTGATATTGCCATGAAGATGATGAAATTCCCTTCTGACTTTGGCTTTAGAAAATGCCGCCAAGAAGAGAAAACCCTGATGTTGCACGACTCGTATCAACACAACTATTGGCTGCACTCCCCAACATTGTCAGCCAAGTAGCGGCAGGACTAAACGCTAACCAACCAACTAATTCTGGGCCTAGAACACCCCAGGAATGCACCTATAAATCCTTCAGATCCTGCAACCCAAAGGAATTCCATGGAACTGAGGGGGCTGTAGGATTATTGACTTGGATAGAGGGTATGGAATCTGTCCTCCATATCAGTAAATGCATAGAAGCAAACAAGGTAGAATATGCTACATGCTTACTTCAAGGACGGGCACTAACATGGTGGAACACATTAGTTCAGACTAGGGGTCGGGAATCTGCCAACCAACTTTCATGGGAGGAGTTCAAGAAATTACTTTAGGACGAATACTGTCCAAGAAGTGAACTCCAAAAGTTGGAGATGGAGTTATGGAACCATGAGATGAAAGGGGAAAACATAGCTGCATATACTGCCCGATTCCATGAGTTAGCAAATCTAGTGCCACATCTGTTGACACCCGAGGAAGTGTGAATCGAGAGATATATTTGGGGATTGTCTCCAGAGATTCGAGGAAATATCACCTCGGCAAACCCAAGGACTCTTCAGGAGGCAATAGACATTGCCACCAGGCTCACAAATAATGTTGTTCGGTCCGGAGAATTCGCCAAAGGAAAGAGAAAGATGGAGGAGCATGGGAATCGAAGATCTGGGGGAAAATTTGACAAGAATAGGAAAGTAGTAGGAAATTTTGGGGTGCAGACTCAGGTGATAAACCAAGGGAGCAAGCCTAAGTCCAATAAATGCAAATATCCACACTGGAGGAATTGCATCATTTGTCAAAGATGCCACAGAGGGGGTCACTCCGCAAAGGATTGTCGAAGGCGATTATGTTTCGAATGTGGGAGTCCAGACCATATGAGGAATGTTTGCCCACAGAGAAAACAAGGAACAAATGCTAACCAAGCCCGACCAGCCAATCAAGGAAACCCAGAAAGTCAAGCACGGGGCAGAGCATTTGAGATTGGAGCCAAGGAAGCTAGGCATGATCCTAATGTGGTTACAGGTATATTTCTCTTGAATAATGAATTTGCATCGGTATTATTTGATTCAGGGGCAGATAGAAGTTTTGTATCACTAGATTTTAAGCCGAGGATTAACTTAAAGCCCCAAAGGTTGGAAGAAGTTTATGTAATAGAATTTGCCAATGGCCAAGAAATTAAGGCTAGAGACATAATCATGGACTGCACACTAAGTTTAGCCAACAAGGATTTCAGCATAGACCTCATTCCAATTGAGTTGGGAAGTTTTGATGTAGTTATAGGCATGAATTGGCTATCCAAAAATAGAGCTGAAATAGTTTGTTCGGAAAAGGTTATCTGAATTCCTCAAGAAGGAAGTGACTCAATTGTAATTCAAGGAGATGAGTCAGAGCGGAAAATTAGGATAGTATCATGCATGAAAATGCTGAAGTACTTAAGGAAGAATTATGTTGCATTTTTGGCACATGTTACTGATAAGGAGGTCAAAGAGAAATATATTGATGATTTCCCTGTAGTTCGGGAGTTTCCTGATATATTTCCCGAGGATTTACCAGGACTACCCTCACCAAGACAAGTCGAATTCGGTATCGACTTAATCCCTGGAGCTGGCCCAATGGCAAAAGCACCATATCGATTGGCTCCATCAGAAATGCAAGAACTGTCAAGCCAACTCCAAGAGTTATTGAATAAGGGATTTATAAGACCAAGTTTCTCACCATGGGGTGCACCAGTTCTATTCGTTTAAAAGAAAGATGGGTCAATGCGAATGTGCATTGATTAACTTAATAAGTTGACCATCAAGAATAGATACCCTCTTCCTAGAATCGATGATTTGTTCGATCAACTCCAAGGTGCTGTATACTTTTCCAAGATTGATCTGCGATCCAGATATCATCAAGTGAGAATTCGGGAAGAGAACACCCCCAAAACAGTATTCAGAACCCGATACGGATATTACGAATTTTTGGTTATGCCATTCGGGCTAACCAATGCACCGGCAGTCTTTATGGATCTGATGAATAGAGTTTGCAGACCATACCTGGATAAATTCGTAATCGTTTTCATAGACGACATACTAATTTATTCACGAAGTAAGAAGGATCATGAGCAACACTTGAGGATGATATTAGAACAACTCAGGAACTAGAAATTGTACGCAAAATTCTCCAAATGCGAATTTTGGATTCGAGAAGTGCAATTTCTTGGTCACGTGGTTAATGAAAAAAAGGATTCAGGTAGATCCTGCCAAGATTGAGGCCATTGAGAAATGGGAAGCCCCAAGAACCCCGACAGAGATTTGACAATTTCTTGGTTTGGCAGGCTACTATCGACGATTCATTGCAAATTTTTCAAAAATTGCGCAACGACTCACAGTTTTAACCCAGAAGGACAAGAAGTTTGTCTGGGGAGAGAAAGAACAAAAAGCATTCGAGACCCTTAAGCAGAGACTATGTAATGCACCTATTTTATCCTTACCCGAGGGTTCGGAATACTTTGTGGTTTATTGTGATGCATTACATCAAGGCTAAGGATGTGTGCTAATGCAAAAAGATAAGGTCATTGCATATGCCTCAAGGAAACTCATAGTGCACGAGAAGAACTATACTACGCATGACCTAGAATTGGGAGTCGTAGTATTTGCACTTAAGATATAAAGACACTACCTTTATGGTACCAAGTGGACTATGTTGATCACAAAATCCTTTAGCACATTCTCAACCATAAGATGTTAAATATGAGGCAAAGAAGATGGGTTGAACTACTCAGTGATTACGATTATGAAATCTAGTACCATCCCGGCAAAGCAAATGTGGTAGCCGATGCTCTGAGTAGGAAGGAAAGAATGAAACCAACAAGGGTGAGGGCTTTGGGAGCAATTGTAAACACCAGACTGAAGGCACAAATTCTCGAAGATCAAAAGGAAGCACTAAAGAAAGAGAATTTGAAGAATGAGGCCCTACATCGCATAGAGACCAAGTTTTAACTTAAATCAGATGGAGTGTATTACTTGCGAGACAAGGTTTGGATACCTAAGATTGGCAATCTTAAATCCATAATTTTGGACGAAGGCCATCGATCAAAATACTAAGTCCACCCAGGAGCGGATAAGATGTATAAGGATCTTAAGGAACATTATTGGTGGCCAGGGATGAAGAAAGACATTGCACTATATGTAAGCAAGTGTTTAACTTGTGCAATGGTCAAGGATGAACACCAAAAACCATCTAGTCTACTTCAACAACTCGTAATTCCCTAATGGAAGTGGGAACAAATATCAATGGATTTCATTACCAAGTTGCCCAGAACTAGGAAAGGGCATGATACAATCTGGGTGATTATAGATAGACTGACGAAATCTGCTTATTTTCTACCAATTCGAGAAGATTATAAGATAGAAAAGTTGGCTCAGATTTACATAAATGAAATCGTAACTCGGCATGGGGTACGTATCTCCATCATCTCGGATAGGGACAGTCGATTTACGTCAAGATTTTGGCAACCACTTCAAGGAGGGTTGGGTACACATTTAGATCTAAGTACTTCATACCACCCTCAGACGGATGGGCAGACGGAAAGAACAATCCAAACACTGGAAGACATGTTACGCACATGTGCCATAGATTTTGGTGGGAGCTGGGATATGCACCTTTCATTAGTCGAATTTGCATACAACAACAACTACCATGCCAGTATTCAGTGTGCGCCTTATGAAGCATTATATGGACGTAAGTGCATATCTCCATTTAGTTGGTTGGAGATTGGCGATCGGCAATTAACTAGACCTGATGTCATTCAGGAGACTACTGACAAGATATTTATTATCAAGGATCGACTCAAGGCTGCAAGAGATCGCCAAAAAAGTTATGCTGATAATCAGAGGAGATCATTAGAATTTCAAAAAGGAGATAAAGTACTCTTAAAGTTCTCACCATGGAAGGGAATAATGCACTTTGGGAAAAGAGAAAAATTGGGTCCCCGATATATTGGTCCATTTGAAGTATCTGAAAGAATAGGACCAGTGGCATATAAGTTGAAACTGCCACAAGAGTTGAGCGCTATTCATGATACATTTTATGTACCAAATCTCAGAAACTGCTTAATCGATGAAACACTGATCATTCCGTTGGGAGACGTACAAATTAATGATCATCTGCGCTTTCTTGAAAAACCAATAGAAATCTTGGATAGAGAAGTCAAGCAGTTGAGGCATAGCAAAATCCCAATTGTAAAAGTTCATTGGACTTCAATAAAATGGAAAATTTGATATAAATGATTTTGGATTGATAATAATTACATTGGTTGCGGTCTATTTGAAATTGTTTTTGTAAAATGTTTTGATGAGTAAATAAGGGTGGCATATCAAGGAGAGGTGTACGATGGGATAAGTGTGGCATATCAAGGAGAGGTGTAACATGGGATAAGGGTGGCATATCAAGGAGAGGTGTACATTTGGATATAAAGGTGGCATTTGTATGTGTGTTGTATGATATAACTATTTCTATTATATCCCTTAAGACTACCGTGGTCTGGAATCTTTATTTCTTTGTGATTTAACGATTTAGGATCAACGTTTTTATTGGAAATCATAGTATGGATGTTATCGAGGAGAAAAAACAGGTTTGGACTGAAACTTTAAATAAATATTGTATGATTAGAAAAGGTTTAAAAGTGGCATTATATGAAACCTGGTTGGTTCAAAGGTATGTTATTTGAATAATCGGAATACTTGGCATTGAAAAGTGGAAAGGTACTAGTATTATGTTCCTATTTGTTCATATATTTGTTATATATATGAAATGTTGTTTTTCATAAAGATTTTGGTATTTTCACCCTGCAATAACATAAATAGGGTAACTCACTAGACCTTTCGGTCTAACCCTCGTTTTGTGATTTTAACTATGTATTGCAGGAGGTACGGACGGTAAGGGAAAAGGGAAAATGTGATATTTTCCTATATGCATTTATGCATGAAGATCTGTCTTTGATGTACAATTTTGATTGATGAACGTTGATTAGTACAAGAAATGTATTTGAATTTTTGGACCTTGTATTCTGTAATGATAGATTCTTGTACTAAGGGACCTGAATGGTATATAAGCATGTATTTCTTCTGTATGAAATATGTGTTACATGCAATGTGTGGTATTGGGCGTTACAATCTTATCAGGAATATTATATGCATCATCAACTGTATTATCATTTAGTCTTTTATAATTAATAACCATACGACTCTTTCCTCTAATTATTTAAGAATGATTTCTAACAATAAAGGCGCCAGATCAATGGGGACTATCAGATTTTCTAATAACGCCCAATTTTAACAATTCTGAAATATGCATTTGAAAATCTTTTCTATCATCATTCGTTGGTTCTATATTTCTAGTCTTTATCACATATTCGGGATTTTTATTTTTAACTCACATAAAACTTTGTTTTTTTTCCCAATATTTGATAATGTCTTATCCAATTATTCTTATTTTCTCTAATTTAGAAACAATGTTATCGATATCAGAGCCTGTTACCAAAGCTGTGTATAATTTTTCACTGCTAACAAAGTCTAGATCATAATCTATAAAATGGTCTTCATCATAATTTATAAATTCGTCTAAAAATAACCGTCTAATTATTTTTCATTGAGCTGACACTCTCTTTCCTTCTTGCAGTTGCAGGGTTTTTTAAACATTGGAGTATCATGCTTGTCAGTCTTTGAAGGAAAATGAGTAGTGATGGTAGGAGTGAAAAAAGTATGCTCGTGAAAATGTAAAAAGCCTTTAGTTAAAGTGACGCTACCATCGTCTTTTAATAAAAAATTTAGTCCAAGAATAAAGTCTATATTGTTAAGGTTTAACACTCTTAACAAAAGTATTTTTAGGAGGTAAAGTATATTCTTTACTAAAACCACAATTGGTCTCAAAACTAACTTTACTATTAGGTCTCAACATTTCATTATAAGAGAAAATTTCACCATCCATTTGTTGCGCATCAATTGGTGAGTCTGATTTGACAATATATTTGGAAGGAAACAAAGATCTGTTTAAGATGCAATTTGAACAACCAGAATCAACCAATGCAAGACAGTTGATAACAAAATCATCAATTCGAATTATTCATTTTACCTTTAATGATTTCAAATTATCTGAATTGCAAACAACTTGCACATAGTCTTGTTGAATAAAGTCTTTATTTTCGTCTATGGCGGTTGTTAGACCCCATCTTGTGAAAGTGTAAGTAAGAAGTCTCTTACTTTATTCTCTAGGATTTAGTCTAGTGAAGCGGTCTGGACTATGAGCTCTCGTGCAGAAGATCAAGAACCAGAGCTCTTACTCAAGAGTGAAGGTTCCATTCATACAGAGCCCGCGCTCTTTGCCCATGGTTGATCAAGCCTTGTGCACCAAAAGCATAAGCGCTTGACATCAAGTTACAACTCCAAAGACCCAGAGCCTCTGCATAGTACATGTAGAGCTTCTGGCTACCTTCTCCATGGAATGCACACGTGGTAGCCCAGACATTCTCGCAATCATCTAACAGATTTAAGGGGGCTTGACCAAGTCTGCTCCGCTATTCAAGGGAAGTCAAAGATAAGGCTGCAGACTAGTCAGCTCAGAGTTTCACGCCTATTTTATAACATAGTTTGTTAGACCTAGGCGTATATAAGGAGGCTTCCGCCTCAGGTTTAATTAACCTGAAGGAACCAACTTATAATATACACATTTTCTAGGAGATTACGTTTTTGCTTTGATTGTTCATTGTTTTATCAATAAAAGCAATCGGCATATTTAAGTTTACTCATTGTTCTTACTTTTATCTTGAATATCTCGTTTAATCTTTCAAGTTACACTGTTTGTGTTTAATTCTCATTTTTTATATATTGTGTTTCTACCAATTAAGAGTATATGGATTTAACAATTGGTATCAGAGCTTGCTAATCAAATTCATTGATTAGTCGATCAAAATCCGACTGGATTCTACTCTTAATTTTTCTTGATTATTCATTTTAAAAGAATTTTCACTCATATTTTTCTCGATTTTAAAACGGTTGCTTTTACATAATATGGAAATGTTTTTCTGTCGATTATCTTTCTCGTCAAGTTTTCTTCTCAAAATTTTGATTTAAAATGTCGTCGTCTCAATCGTGGAATTCCATGTATAGTGCTGGTACCATGACAAAACATCCGACTCTCATTAGGGGAGAATATCCCCAATGGAAGATTTAGATGATAAATTTCTACGAGGGTCTAGATCTAGAACTTTATGAATCCATTTTAAATGGCCCATACGTCCTTACCACCATCATACTTCAGATTCCTGCTGCTGATGATACAGTTGAGGTACCTGCCAGGCGTGTACCCAAACTTCGTCGTGACAGGAACAATGAAGATAAATGCAGAGTGGAAGTGGATTAAAAGGCCAAAATACTTTTGATTATGGCGCTTCCCAACGAGATTTTCCAATCTCTCAAACGCGTGCGACTCCGCCAAGGATTTGTGGGATCAACTGGCTAACCAGTTGGAAGGAGGCATAAAGATGAAGAAAAATTGTCGTGCCCAATGCCTGAACGAATACAACAGCTTCCAGGCTCTTCCCGATGAGTCTTTAGAATAGACTTATCACCTCTTTAATACTCTGATCAACAAATGTCGCAAATGTGACGTGATCAGAACTCAAGAGGTAAACAACATGCTCTTCTTGAAGAGATTGAACGCAGAGTAGGGAAACCTGATGATGTGCCTCCAGGAGAATCAAGATCTGAAGCAATGGATGTTGCACGATGTTTACGGGACTCTGCAGGCTCAAGAGCAAGAGGTGCAGAAGGCAAAGGTCACTCTGGATGGACCTCTGGCTCTTGTCTCTGATTCAAAAGAGACAGGATCAAGCCAGCCACACAAGGAACGGAGACCTAGAGAAGAGAGAAGAAAGGGAAAGAAGGCTCTCAACTTGGAGAGTGATGATGAAGAAGACAGAGCTTCCATCTCTGAAGACGACGATATAAACGCCTTTGCATAATCCTTGGCCCTGATCACCAAGAAATTTCAAAGGAAGTTTGGGAAGAAGGCCTTTGTTGGGTTCAAGATTAGAGCTTAAAAGTTGTATTCAAGTTTCTCCTTAGAATAGTTTTATTTGTAATATTTTAGTCTTTACTTTCCTAGTATAAATAGGAATTTCGTTGTAATTGTAATTAAAGCTTTTGTCATTAACACTGAAATCAAGATTTGGCTGATGTAATTCTCTCTCTCTCTTCTAATCATTACTTACATCATTCTTAATGTTCTTATCAATCTATGAAGATCATATCAAGATTTGTATGAAATATGGACTCCGCAATTGGTATCAGAGCAAGCTGCAGCAGTTTGGATTTGAAGATATCCATTTTACACATTTTGCACGAATTTTTTTATATTTTTTCGATCTGATTCATCACTGTTCTTGATTTTTTTTGACCGGATTGGTTTTTGTGCCAAAACTGTTTAATCTTTGAGTGTTATTGTTCAAAATTTGTATCGTGAGTTTCGGTTTTGCATTCTAAACAACTTTGATTCACACCATTTTGTGTTTTACACAAGTTTTGAGGCTGTAATTGCTCAAATCGTTTTTTGGCTTTCTGGAAAAAGTTTATAAAAAACTCATATTTTTCATGTTTTGATCCATTTTTTTCGGAAAAAGTATGAAATTTTATGTTTTTGGTTGAATTTCTATCCGGATAAGACTTTTGCGGTTTAACAATCCGTGTGGTTTTAGTTGTTTTTGATATAGGTAAACCCGGACAACACTTGGAAGGATTACTTGAACGGTTTAGCTAATCCAACTATTAAACCGAACATAACTTGTGCGGATTAATGATAAACCGGATAACACTTGAGAGGACTTGTAAGCGGTTTAAAAGTATCCGGCTGGTAAGGTTTTGGTAACTTGATCGGATATTGGTAAGTGTGCGGTTTAGGAATCTGCTTGGTAAGTGAGCGGTATTTGTCTTGAACGGTGTTTGAATTTTGAACGGTGATTGACTTTTGATCGATTTCATATCTTTTGACTTTGTTTGGTACAAGTGTTGAATTCTTTGATCGATTTAATAAGTTTGACTTTTTGATCGGTGTAATAATTTTGACTTTTTGATCGATTTAGTAAGTTTGACTTGTTGATCGATTCATCTTTGACTTTATACTTGTGCGGTTTATGTTCATATGTTGACCGGATTTCTAATCCGGATAACGTGTTAGTTTTGTCCATCTCTTTGACCGGACTTGTAAACCGGACAACTTGTGCGCATTGCTAATCCGGACAAATTTTTTTTGTGCTTATGTCTAAGTGTTGAATGTGTGCTTATTACAGTTTACTTTTATCAGATATATTTTTGTAAACTGATCTTTTAAATTCAAACTTTGAAATGCAGTCGATCCTAATATTCATACAAACTACAAAGATGAGTTCAAAAGAAGCAATGGCTATTGGTACTGATACCAAGCCACCAGTACTTTTTAGAGGAGATTACAGTCAATGGAGAGATAGATTCTTGAATTTTATTGAAAGATTGAAAGAAGGAGAACAGATCATGGAATCTCTATTAAAAGGTCCAGCTGAATTCTTTGTAGAGTCAGATTCTGATAATGTACTTGGCGTTCCTGCACAGAAAGTACGTTTAACAAAAGATCTATATGATCCTCAACAAAAAGAGAGAGCACATGCTGACGTGCTTTGCAAATCGTACATGATGCAAGCACTAACCAATGATATCTATACCAGTATTGATAGCTACAAATCATCAGGTCACAGCATGTGGATTCAAATAGAGAAAATGATGATGGGCTCTAAAGTTGGAACTCAACTAAAGATCACTAACTGCATTTCTGCGTATGAGGAATTCAAGGCTAGAGAGGGAGAAAGTCTTGATGATGTGTATAACCGTCTTGTCAGGCTGCTGAATGAGCTTATGAAGAATAGTATCTCCAAAACTACTATCGAGATAAATGCTAAGTTCCTTAAAAATCTTCAACCAGAGTGGAAAACATTTGCAAATAATATCAGATTCAACAAACAGTTATCTGATATTGATATACATGAAATATATGAAACTCTGAAACAGAATGAACAAGATGTTTTGGAGATCTGTAAATCTAAGAAGAAGGAAAGGAAGTTTCTGATCCCTTAGCTCTTATAACTGAGAAAAAGGAAAAGAATTATAAAAGCAGAGCTGGAAAGAAGGTTGTTGAAGTTAGTTCGTCAAACGAATCTGAGCAAGAAGACAGTAACAGCTCAGAATCTGATTCTAAAGTAAAGCAAGCTATGGCAATGTTGACCAAAGCTTTCAAGAAGTATAAGTTCATTAAACGGCCACACTCGAATAATCAATGATTCTCATCCGAATCAAAGTATGACTACAAGGACAAGTTCGGAGAGAAGAAGAAATATGAAGAGAAAAGATTCGAGAAGAAGTACGAGCGAAAGCCAAAAGAAGGAAAGAAATATAGCAAAGCAGTAGCTGATGAGCATACAAAATGCTTAAACTGTGGCAAGTTAGGTCATTTTGCTATTGATTGTAAGAAGCCGGTAAATCGAGATTCCGACTATTACAAGAATAAATTTCTTCTGTCCAAGCAAAAAGAAGATGGCAAAGCTCTGATGGCCGAGGATGAGCATTGGCTAAATCTTACTGATGAGGAAGAAGAGGCTGAGGCTGTTGCACACATGTTCTTGATGGCTAACACTGAAAGTGCATTAACTGGAGAAGATTCTCAGATGAATGATGAGGTAATTCATCAAACATGCATTAAACARATTAATAAGATGAAAATCCATATTCAAAATTACCAGCAAGCGTTAAAATCAGAAAAAGAGCATTCAAATAATCTTGAAGATCAACTAAAAACGCTAAGAGAAAGAAGTATCCAAGTTTATCTTGAAAATGCTGGTCATTTGAGTTTGGTTAAATCTTTGCAATACGCGTCCAAAATTTCTGAAGAAAAA
>NW_020201486.1:0-16909 GCF_001531365.2 Cynara cardunculus var. scolymus
GGATCGATTAACTCGGTTTCTTGGTATAAATTACTTACTTGGATGATCTGTTTGACAGTGTTAATGCAGTGGAAATGATAAGAATCAACCACAATAGAAATCAATAAGAACACAGTGAAGAAGATTGATGAACACAAGTAAGAGTTTCAAATGATTTTCAATAGAATGAAAATGAAAAATTACAATACTGAAGCACACTGAAATACAAGGGTCTACGCTGCTATTTATACAAGCAAGTAACTGTTTCTGACATGACCTAAAGTAAATTAATCTAAGTCGTTCGATCAAAACAGATTACAGACAAGAACACGTGATAAGCACGAGCAGCTAATAAACCTAAGTAAAACAGCTAAAGAAGATATACACAGAAGACAGGCTGCAGACCCTCTGTGAGACATCACAAAGGCTCTGCTGGATATAACTTGAAAGCACATTGACATAGAGGATATCTTCCAGAACTCTGTGAGACACGACAGAGGTTCTGTCGTCTTTATCTTGTAGCATTGTCTTTGCAGATGACCAGTTTCCAGAACCTCTATGAGACACGACATAGGTTCTGTCACTTGAGACTTGTACGCTTGAGCATCTTCTGCTGTTGGTCCTCTGTGGTCTTCTGTGACAGATCATCTTCTGTCAACACTTGCAGTATTACTTTTTCCATACTTTTACATTTAATAAAATGAGAGCTAACAGACAATGTACTAGACTTTGTTCCTATCAAACTCAATGAGCTCCTCTTGCATGGCAATGACCCAACTAGGGTCTGAGATAGCAACTAAGAGCCTGCCTTATTTACACTTAGGGGAAGATTGTTAGACCCCAACTTGTGAAAGTGTAAGTAAGAAGTCTCTTACTCTAGTCAATAGGACTTAGTCTAGTGAAGTGGTCTGGACTAAGAGCTCTCATGCAGAAGTTCAAGAACCAGAGCTCTTACTCAGAATGAAGGTTTCATTCATACAGAACCCATGCTCTATCTCCGTGGACGCTCAAGAATTTGCACCAAAAAGCATAAGCGCTTGACTTAAAAAAACAACTCCAAGACCCAGAGCCTCTGCATAGTACATGTAGAGCTTCTGTATGTTCATGCAGAGCTTCTTGCTACCTTCTCCATGGAACGCACGCATGTTAGCCCATACATTCTTGCAAGCGTTTAACATATTTGAGGTGGCTTGACCAAGTCTACTTCGCTTTTCAAAGGAAGTCAAAAGATAAGGATACAGACCAGTCAGCTCAGAGTTTCAAGCCTATTTTATAGCATAATTTGTTAGACCTAGGCGCATATAAAGAGGCTTCCTCCTCCGGTTCATCGTTTTATCAATAAAAGCATTCGACATATTCAAGTTTACTTATTTTTCTTACTTTCATCTTGAATATCTCATTTAATCTTTCAAGTTACACTGTTTGTGTTTAAATCTCATCTTTTATAAACCGTGTTTCTACCGATTTAGAGTATCTGGGTTCAACAATTGGTATCAGAGCCTGCTAATCAAATTCATTGATTAGTCTATCGATATCCGACTGGATTCTACTTTTAATTTTTCTTGATTATTCGTTTTAAAAGAATTTTCACTCATATTTTTCTCGATTTTAAAACGTTTGCTTTTACATAATCTGGAAATCATTTTTCTGTCGATTATCCTTCATGTCAAGTTTTTTTTCTCAAAAATTTGATTTAAAATGTCGTCTTCTCAATCGTGGAACTCCAAGTATAGTGCTGGTTCCCTGACAAAACCTCCGACTCTCGTTAGGGAGAAATATCCCCATTGGAAGATTCAGATGATAAATTTCTATGAGGGTCTAGATATAGAACTTTATGAATCGATTTTAAATGGCCCATACATTCCTACTACCATCATACCGCGGATTCCTGCTGCTGGTGATTATGGCGCTTCCCAACGATGAAGATAAACGCAGAGTGGAACTGGATCAAAAGGCCAAAAGACTTTTGATTATGGCGCTTCCCAACGAGATCTTCCAATCTCTCGACGCGTGCGACTCCGCCAAGGATTTGTTGGATCAATTGGCTAACCAATTGGAAGTAGGCATAAAGATCAAGAAATATCGTTGGGTCCAATGCCTGAACGATTACAACAGCTTCCAGGCTCTTTCAGATGAGTCTCTAGAATAGACTTATCACCGCTTTAATACTCTGATCAACAAATGTCGCAAATGTGACGTGATCAGAAATCAAGAAGACAACAACATGCTCTTCTTGAAGAGATTGAACGTAGAGTGGGGAAACCTGACGATGTCCCTCCAGGGAAATCAAGATCTAGAGCAATGGACCTTGCACGACGTTTATGGGACTCTGCAGGCTCAAGAGCAAGAGGTGTAGAATGCCAAGGTCACTCTAGGTGGACCTTTAGCTCTTCTCTCTGATTCAAAAGAGACAGAATGAAGCCAACCACACATAGAACAAAGACTCAGAGAAGGGAGAAGAAAAGGAAAGAAGGCTCTTATCTTGGAGAGTGACGATGAAGAAGACAGAGCTTCCAGCTCTGAGGACGAAGGCATAAATGCCTTTGCACAATCCTTGGCCCTGATGACCAAGGAATTCCAAAGGAAGTTTGGGAAGAAGGTCTTCAACAAAAGAGGAAGACATAGTGATCGAAGTAGAGGCAGAGCTTACGAAGGAAGGAACCCTCCTTCTATTTCCAACACGAAGGAGGAAGAGCCATCGGACCAGAAAAAGCAAGGGGTTCGATGCTTTAGATGCGGGAAGATAGGGCACTACTCCAAAGGGTGCAGAGGCCCTTTAGTGAAAGTTGAACTGTACTATAAAAATAAGTACAAGTACAATCAAACACAAAGGAGTCTCAGGACAGAACAGAAGAATTGGGTCTCTGACTCCTCATCCGAAGAAGATGACCAAACAAACTTCTGTGGGATGGCTATCGAGAATGAAAGAGAAGAGTTTGGATCTGACTCCGACTCCCATGTATGTTCTATCTCTGGCTATTCTCACTCTATCCTGGCAGAGAGCATCTCTGCTTTGACTAACGATTTCGTCAATCTACAACAAAAGATCTTTGTCGAAAAATCCAAAAAAAATTCATTGGGAAAAGAAAAACTGTTCTTTGGACGAGAGACAGAGCTGCTAACTGTAGAGAAACAAGAGTTATCAGTGGAAAATAAAAAACTTTTACAAACAAAACGATCCACTGAAACAAGTCTTAAAAAGAGTGCTTAGAATAAAAAGCGGCTATTAAAAAGAAAGAAACAGAGCTTCTGGAAAAGGAAAGAGACAAATTGAACTCTGAGTCCCTAAAAGACTATTTTCAAAAGAAAAGGGAGTTCCTACACCAGAGCTTACAAAGAAAAGAGCTATTGATTAAGAAATATCAAGATGCTCAGCAGGTGTACGAAAAAGTAAATTCTCAACAGGATAAAGCAGGTATAGGTTGTACAGACCTAGACCTCACCTGGAAGAAGAAAAATACTCTTGAAGAAAAATCACCCTAAACCCTAAACCTTAAACCCTAAACCCTAAACCCTAAACCAAAAATATTGGATGACTCCACAGAAACGATAAGAGAGGTTTTCGAGGAAGACTTGCTTGAGACCTTGAATTATCCTACTAAAGGTCATGCAAATTCTTTTGAGTGTAACTCCTCGGAAACTTTTGAAAGTCCCACAAAACAAAAGACGAACGAAGCTTCTAGCTCATGCATACGAGAATCTCAAGTTCTTAATGATACTCCTGTATTTCAAATTTCACACAAGGATTTTCTTGACTCTGACTCTGAGTCAGAGGTGGACTCGTTTAAGGAGGAAGTTAAGACAGAGGTCACAGTCAATGGACTAGACGTTGCAAAATATCTTATTGAGAAAACGATTCTCCTAGGTTTTGGCCGTATAAGCAGAACAACAAGTGCTACATCCGCTACCAAGTTTGAATACAGGGTTAAGAGTACCAAGTTTGTTTCTTCTGCATCAAAGGGCTCAAATTTCAAATCCAAGCCGATTAAATTCATTCCGAAATGGAAGGAAAATCCGCTGCATGCTCTAATATTAGTTAGAACTACCAATGCTAGGAATGATTGTAATAGATAAGAAGTTTGTTAGAACTACCAATGCTAGGAATGATTGTAATACTTTGTTCTTTAAATCTAATAAATCATTTTGTCATTCAAAATGTGTTCAAAATTATGAATGTTTCTCTCTACTGCGAAGTTAAAGCAGCATTTCTCTGACTCTAACTGTCTTCTCTCTAGGTCATCAAGGACTAAATCCAAGAAGACCTAGAAGAGAAAGAAGGCTTCTAAAGTCAAGTCTGGTAACTCAGGTGAAGAGATGAAGCCTCTCTCAAAGCCTAAAAAATTTATCGCGGTCTCTCATCATCGAGGACCCACTATGAAATGGGTACCTAAATCCCTATAATTTGTTCTGTAGAAGCCGCATGTGGACATTTGGTATCTTGACTCCGGATGCTTAAGACACATGACATGCAATAAGAGGTTGCTTTCCTCATACAAAGAGAAGATTGTATGAAAAGTGACCTTTGAGGATAATATGCAAGGTGAGATAAAGGGATATGGAGATCTACTACAAGGTAAGGTTTCTGTCTCTAAGGTTGCTTATGTCTCTGGGCTTAAACATAATATTTTGAGCATAAGTCAACTATGTGATTCTGGCTACAATGTTAAGTTTCAAAAGGAAGCTTGCTCCATTATGTCCGAATCAGGTCAGGAGTTGCTAAGAGCCAAGAGAAAGGGCAATCTCTATCTCATGAACTTCTCACCAAGAGATAACTCAGAGACTCTCTGTCTCGTGTCTCGCAAGAGTTAAGAAGCTTGGCTCTGCCACCACAAGCTGTCTCATCTCAATTTCCAAAATATAGAGAAGCTTGTGAAGAATAATTTGGTTGACGGACTTCCTGCCATAAAGTTTGAAAAGGACCATCTCTGCTCTGCTTGTGAAATGGGAAAACTCAAAAGAGCGTCCCACAAAACTAAGATATATGTGTCCTGTGTCAGATCTCTGCATATGCTTCATGTGGATCTTTGTGGTGTAATCTCTTTGCAGAGCTTGTCTGGTAAAAACTATATCTTAGTCTTAATTGATGAATACTCACGATATACTTGGATTGAGTTTGTAAGGAAGAAATCAGATGTCCCAGAGCTACTAATCAAGCTGATGACCAAGATTCAAGTACTTCTATAGAGCAAAATTCAAAAACTGAGAAGTGATAATGGAACAGAGTTCAAGAACACCAAGATTGATGCGTACTTGGACACAGAGGGCATAACTCAGAACTTCTCTACAGGAAGGAAACCACAACAAAATGGTGTGGTAGAATGAAAGAATCAAACTCTGGTTGAAGCAGCAAGAACCATGCTTACCAACTCTGGTCTTTCAACCTATTTTTGGGCTGAAGCCATATCGACCGCTTACTTTATTCAAAATAGAGCAACGGTGGTAAAGAGGCATTTGAAGATGCCTTATGAATTAATCAACCAAAGAAAGCCTAATATTAAATGTTTGTATGTTTTTGGTTGCAGATGCTTCATCCTGAATGATCGAGATCTACTTGGCAAGTTTGACAAGAAGGCAGATGAAGGCAAGTTCCTTGCTTATTCCACCAAAGCCAAGGCATACAGAGTCTTCAATCAACGAACCAAGACGATCATGGAAAGCATCAACGTCTTGTTCGACGATAAACAACTTGTGACTTCAGAGTACCTCAGCTCTGGACTCGAGCTTAATAAACAGACTTCCAATTCTCAAATGAAGTCAAGGGAATTGGAACTCAAGCTCTTATTTGAAGACTTCTATGGCGACGAAGACATCTTTGTACGTGCACCAAGAGATGAATATGCAAGTGTAAGTGAAGAACCACAAACGACAAGTACATCTGACTCTGGTCCTTCACACACCTCTGCATCCTCTGGAGATCATGCCAATCCACAACCAGAGCAAACAAGCTCTGTATTAGAGCCCAGTCTAGTAGAACCAGACCATGCTACCTCTGGTTCTGCACCTGGTTCTTCTGTACCATCATCCGAGGGGGAGCATGCAGAACCTTCTTCGCCATCCACAAGCTCAATGCCAAATATGCCTATGGAACATGATCGAATATCCCCTACCTCTGCATCTGTCCCAAGAACAAGATGGACAAAGGATAATCTTCTTCACCAGATCATTGGTGAACCTTCAAGCGGTGTAAAGACTAGGGTTGCCACGACTAATGATTGTTTATTCGTAAACTTTCTATGCATGGTAGAGCCTAAGTAAGTCCATGAAGCCCTACAAGACCCTAGTTGGGTCGATGCCATGCAAGAAGAGCTCCAATAATTCGAAAGGAATAAGGTATGGACTCTTGTACCTTTGCCAAAGGATAAAATTGCAATTTGCTGCAAATGGGTTTTCAGGAACAAGAAGGATGAGGATGGGATCATCGTGAGAAATAAAGCTAGGCTCGTAGCAAAAGGCTATTGCTAGGAAGAAGGCATAGACTATGACGAAACCTTTGTGCCAGTAGCAAGGCTAGAAGCTATATGCTTGTTCTTAGCCTTCTCTGCACATAAGGGATTCAGAGTCTATCAAATGGACGTTAAGTCAACCTTCTTGAATGGTAAGCTAAAGGAGGAAGTCTACGTTCAACAACCTCCAGGGTTTGAAAGCTCCACACTCCCAGAGTACGTCTACTACTTGGACAAAGCTCTGTATGGACTTAAGCAAGCACCTCGAGCCTGGTATGAACGTCTCTCGTCTTTTCTCTTGTCTAATGGTTTTGAAAAAGGTAAAATCGATACACTTTGTTTATTAAGAAATATAAAGGTGAGATGCTCTTAGTACAGATCTATGTGGATGACATTATCTTTGGTTAAACGAACCAGAGGCATTGTGATAAGTTCTCTGCATTGATGAAGATCGAGTTTGAAATGAGCATGATGGGAGAATTAACTTTCTTCCTCGGTTTGCAAGTAAAATAGAGGGAGGACGGTATTTTCATTAGCCAAGCTAAGTATGTCTCCGACATATTAAAGAAATACCAACTCCATAACTCTTCCACCATGAGAACACCAATCGCTACGGGAACTAAGCTTGACACAGATTCATCAGGAAACCGGTGGATGTTAAGACTTACTGTGGAATGATTTGTAACACTACTATACCTCATGGCTAGGCGACTAGACATCATGTTTGCCACATGTCTCTGTGCACGTTTCCAAGCAAATCCAAAGGAATCTCACCTTTCGGCTGTAAAAAGAATCCTTAGATACCTAAAAGGAACTCAATTTCAGGGTCTTTGGTATCCAAAGTATTCTGGTTTTGATCTTATTACGTACAAAGACTCTGATCATGCAGGTTGTAAACTTGATCGGAAAAGTACATCAGGGAGCTACCAATTACTTGGGGACAAGCTCATAAGTTGGACCTCAAAGAAGCAGAACTGTGTCTCTACTTCTACAGCTGAAACAGAGTATGTAGCTGCAGCTAGTTGCTGTTCCCAAGTGATATGGATGAAGACTCAACTGAAAGACTATGGCGTAGAGTTTCAGAAGGTTCCAATTCTGTGTGACTCAGAAAGTGCTATCGCAATCACAGCCAATCATGTGCAACACTAAAAAACAAAGCATATCGATTCAATATCATTTCATCAAGGACCATGTAGAGAAAGGTACGATTGAAATGTTTTTTGTTAGTACAGATCAACAACTTGCTGACATATTTACAAAAGCTCTTGATGAAAAGAGGTTTAATTTTCTGGTTAGCAAGTTGGCTATGCTAAATCTTTCCAACTAAGCCAGAGCCTCTGTATCCCTTTATGCATACTTCTGTATTGTTGTTTATTGTATTGATCCATGAGACAGAGCCTCTGCATAGTACATGCAGAGCCTCTTACTCAAGTCTTAGTTATCTTGTGATACAGAGACTCTATATAGTACATACAGAGCCTCTGTACCCTAGCTCTTATGCTTGTGCAATACTTATCAAATATGATCCAAGCATAGTTCGAGGGGGAGTGCAAGATTATGTCACACAGAGCCACTGTATGTACTATACAGATCCTCTGTTTCAAAACTTTTATGTTTGTAGGACAGATCTGTATGTACTATACAGAGCCTCTGCCCCTACACATAGTAAGTTTTCTATAGAGGACATGTATAGTCCAACCACGAGTCTCTGTATGAGATCCTAAGGTATGTCTTCTCTTTATGCAATGCTCTGGTTCATTTCCAAATCTCTATTTACATAAACCAGAGTATCTATACTTGTGAATTTTTTTGAAAATCTAAAATCTATTATTTTATTAAAGAAGGCGTATGGTTCTTAATTTTATTATTTTTAATTGATGTCATTTAAACTAAGCGTCACCGCCCGTGAGCTTAATTTTTCAAACGTGGGAGGCGCCACTTGCAGCTGACATTCCACGTGGCGGGCCCCCACAGGCTGTGTAAAAACCGTTTCAGTTTAACCTGACGTTTGGGGAGCAAAATACTCAAGTGCTTTTTATTTGTTCTATTTAAATAAATTTTTTACCCCCATTTCCTTTTTACGCTTTCAAAGAAATTAAAAAGAATCCGTCATCTTCAACCTCCAAACCACCATTGTTCCTTCTCCAAGGTTTTCAACCAGTTACTGGAACTCCTATCATTGGTCGAAACTTCATTATGTTTGTCAAGTAAGTCCTTTAAACCCATGTCTCAACTCTCTTTGAGAATCAAGATCCGATTCTTGAAACCCTAGTTTCGTTTTTCTTCAAACCCCTCTTTTTCACCCAAAACCTGGAACTATGTCATCCTCCGAGTCTGGAAACTACCAAATACACACCACAACCCACAAAACTGTTGAGGAAATCAGTCAAAACCTGGTTTCTCTTCCAATCAAACCCAATAACCATGCCCTCCACCTCCAACTTCAAAATTTCGACCAAAAATACCACCCAATCATCAACATCCTCCAAGACCACTCTCTAAACCCTGCTTTGACGAACATGGATGACCTTGTACCTGAAAGGTATATCCAAGAATACTGGCAATCTTGAGCTATTACCGACTCTCAAAGAGGAATCATTGGAGAGTTTTATGTCTCATCGTCGAAGGAATTCCTCACCGTTCGCATATCCAGGTCTATATTTTCCCGCGTTCTTGTAATCCCAATGAAAACAGACCTAGGGCTTGATGGATACGCCCCTCTCCCATATGGGGATGAGATCGTGGCCTTTTTGAAATTCTTGGGGTTCAACAAGGCAATCCAGTACCCTTCTCAGTACCGTCATCAATACCTTCCTCCAATATGGAACACTCTATTCACATTGGTCAACATATCTCTTACTGGGAAGATTGGGAGCTTAGATATGTGCTCCATGAACATCCTGCAAATCCTATACGGCATCTTCTTCGACCTATCTCTAGATTACTCCTTGATACTCTACACAGAGTTCAAGGCTGTCGTGGCCAAGAAATGTCAAGAGGTGGCCAAAGGGAGGCAACTACCATTTCTACTGTTTCCGCACTTCTCGGGTCTCCTCCTAAGGCCTACTCTCGATGACAACAATATTGACGTGGGTCGTCTGCCTGCACACAAAGTGAACGTGCTAACTCATTACAGGCCCACAGTCAACAAAGGGCTACGTAGTAGAAAGGCCAATTCTAAAGACGCTTTATACATATATGAAGACAAACGAGATTAGGAGAGCGTATAGACGTACACACGAGACACTGGAACCAGTGTCTCAAACCCCGGTATGCATAGTAATAGCCGACGAGGAAGAAAGAACTGAGGATACATTAAGGCCTCAAGTAGAGGAAGAGGCGATGAGAGCATATGAAGAAAGTGTGAGAGTAGAGCAAGAGAAGGAGAACAAAAGAAAGCGAAAGGAAGAGAGGAAAAAGAAAATAGAGAGGGAGAGGAACAAAAAGGAAAAAGCAGAGCGAGCAGAGGAAGAGAGATTGGCTGAACTTGTTCAAAAACAAGAAGAGAAAGAGCGAGCAGAAAAAGCTCGACAAGCAGAGATCGCTCGCCTAAGGGAGGAGGCACGACTGAGAGCATAGGAAGAAGCTAATCAATCCTCTAGCTCTAAAGAAGAGGGTGACCAAGAGCATTTTGATGATACTGCTAGGTCTTTCACTTCTAGTGAGGAAGAAGAAGAAGAGAGTAAGGGTGAAGAAGTAGAGAGTGAAGAAGAAAGAGAGGGAGGAGGTGAAGCAGCTTCTCTGCCTAAGGGTAAGCCAGAGCAGCCTAGGGTAAATAAGCATATCCGTCTCGACACCCCAACTCCAAGTGCAAACGAATCATCTGACTCCGATGGTCCAGACACGGAAGTCATTGAAACAGAGGTGCACACCTTGAACCCAAACCAGCCTATCCAACTAGAGGTCGCATCTGCCTCTGGTTATCACAGCCAAAGGGAAGCCACACCACAGGGAACACCCTCTCAAAAGGTGATATGTCTCCCCATATCTCGACACTTTCCCCTACAGAGGAATTCGTTTCCTCTACACATGTAGACTCCCAACCTTTTTCAGAGCAAGGAATAGATGCACTTGACTTGGAGACTCTGGACCAGTCTCTTAGTCCACTCATGGAGAGTCCTCTGGCTGGCTCTGAACCAGCCTTGGATACTCTTCCCGATAGAACAACGATAGGGAATTTTCCTTAAGGAGAACCACAAGGATCCACTGGAAGTCCTTCCCCGACCAACATCAACCAAGTCGTAAATGAAGGCGTCCCTGGAACGGGGACTCAATTTGGCCCATGTGTTAAGCCAGAGGTTACACAACCAACATATGTCATAAGAGAAGAGTTCCATTCCCTTTTTACCACTATCCGGTGCTCCTTGGAAGAGCTAAAACTCATCATGGCTCCTGCAGAGCCGTCCCCTTCTGCATCTGCTTTGGATAAGATACGAGCATCCTTGGAAGTATTGAGAGCTGAGTCTTCGCCAAATGCTTCTCGTCTCAAAAGTTTAACGGAATTGACGGCACTAAATGCAGAGACCTTGCAAGAGGTCATAGCATCCTTGCAGAGGGGTGAGGCATCCACTTCTCATGACGCTCAGGCCCTCAGTCCTCTGAACGTACCTATGGACATTGTCACTCAGAGCGTAATGAATGCTCTGGGTGACAAACTTCTACAGAAGGTGGCGGACTTCACATCCGAGTTTAACAACAAAGTCACAGAAGCAGCGGTAGCCATCACACTTTCTCTAGCCAAGTTCAACTACCGCTCAGACGTCAAGATTCGACGGGTTGGTGATGTAGTCGAAGATCTCTTCAGAGTATTTGAGGAGAGAATCAAGTCTATGTCTCAAGCAGAGGAGCGGAGGCCTAAGTGATGAATGGATACATCTCCTTATGCTGACCCATTAAAGAGGAGACGACTTGACGACAATGAGGACCCAGACCCGTCTGGTCCTCAAAATCGTCAAGAGGGGGAGAACTATCCAACAGCCATTCCAAGTGCAACACTTACAGTTTCCCCTTCTGCACCAACGTTCTCTGCCCCTCGCCAACCAACACAAGATCCTTCAAGGCAGAGGGCACAGAGCCAACCAGCACTAGAACAAGCAGAGGCGTTTCATGAAGGAAAGATGCCCATGGCATCACAGACAGAGCCAGCTGGGCTTCAAAAGAATACAGACGTGATAGACCTTCTCTGTGTCTACAAATCTTCTGAATCAGACCTGGATCTGTCTTCATGAACATAGTATGCAATGGATATGGCCGCTCCTACATCCAGAGGAAAAGAAGAAGAGGTTGTAGCTGTGAATGTGGCTGATCCATCACTTTTGCGCATTCTAGTTGTCGTTCCTTTAGAAGGCATTACTTTTGCTGGCTCCTCCACCACAACAACTTACACACAGAGCTAGGGCCCCTGCTCAAGGGACCAGTGTAGTCACTCCTGCTATCAGGCAATGGGTACCTGTCAAACCTACCAGAGTAGACTTAGAAGGCACAAATAGCGGGAATAAATGAAAGCTTCCCTCTGATCGTATCCAAAGGATCAAGGAAAGCATGGTGCTATGTTTACGCCAATGCCTCTTGATAAAGCAATTAAGGACAAAACAGACATCAAGGATATCTACTAGTTCCTCTACAACCTACGGGAAGAGATACCGGTCCAAAATACCAGTCTTCATCATATGGCTCAAGAGCATATCAGGCAGGGATTCCTAGACCGCTACACTCAGCCTATCACTGCAGTCCACTTCGTCGACAGAATCAAGCAAGTCCTCGACATAATGAAGCGTACCTTCGTGCATAACCATATTATATTCTACGAGTATATAGTGGAAAGGTCTCGCGGACAGATCTGTAGGTTCACCAATTGTGACCTTAGAAATCTGAATCCGTGGGATCTTCTCTCTATGTTTTACTTCACAGATCACAAGAAGGACAAAGGGGTCAAATACGCTGTTGCCAACTCTGCCATACGCCAAACAATGACTGACTTGCTCGACTTCAGATGCATGTTTGATTTCCAACTAGCTCTGGATCTGGGTGTGGATAAATTGACTGTAACTGCACCAAACGAAGATCTGTAGGGCATCAATAGCATCCCCTCCTTGACGGTATTGGTGGAACCAGAAGTGGGAGTGGTGTTTCGAAACACGCAATAAAAGAAAATCTTCTTTCGAGACAACCAGAACTACAAGTTCTCCAACTCTACTCTGCGCTACATAAGAGACAATCTAGTCAGGAGCAGAGACAACTCCCCAAGAGGAAAGGAGCGAGCCAAAATTATCCTAAGGTCGATACGCAATATGCTAGAGTTTCGTGAACTTCTTAGGAAGTTCATTAGACTTCAAAATGTTTAGACCTCTTATCTTTGGTAAGTACTTTTCCATTTTTAATTCGATGTAATTTCCATTGCAATCATATTGTACTTCATTAGATAGTAAATATATTTAAGAGGTTCCTTTTAACCTCTTGCTTCATTTAGAGACTCTGTTTTGTAATTCAAGTAATAGCCTGCCTTATTTACACTTAGGGGGAGAATGTTAGACCCCAACTTATGAATGTGTAAGTAAGAAGTCTCTTATTCTAGTCAATAGTGTTACACCCCATAAGTATTATGTATGAAGTAATGAAGACAAACAAGTGATGAAGAACCAGAAGGCCGATGGAAAGACTTCAAGGAAAAATAACTAAGTCTGAAGAACAACCAGAGGGTCGATGAACTGAGATGCGATGGAAAGTGCATCTCCATAACCTCTCTAGGCAATAACACTTGAAGTTTTCTTCACTAGTTCAACCAAAAGCATGCAATGAAGATAAGGTTGAACTCATATTCCATGGAAGACAGCTGGAGATGACCAATCAACAGCTGGATTCTACAAAGTTTATCTAGGTTTAATGTTTAAACATGTTTTAGATATGCTTTATCTGTTAGTAGAAGATTAGCTAAATAGTCTCACTAGATAGTTATCTTCTTATTAGATTACTAATATAAATTGGTGGTTAGGCCTATTGTAATCTTAGACAACTTTTATGTTTTTCATAATCAATGGAATAAAGTGAAATCTTTGGCACTCAAGTTTATCCTTTGAACGTTCGTACATTGTTCTTGAGTGTTCATCATTTTATTCATTCAAACACTATGATTTGGTTACTCTTAACTTAATTATTAGTGTTATTGAGAGATCTGAGATCAACAATTGGTATCAGAGCCAATTGATTGTTTTTCCAATCAAACAATCATAAAAAATCTCTCAATTCACGCTTTTCATAAAATAACTTCTCTAAAAACATAATTTTTCTCTCTTCTAAAAATCTTAATGGCCAATTGGAATTCCGCCTATAGTGTTGGTTCCCTCACCAAACCTCCAACTCTTCAAAGAGAAGAGTACCCACAATGGAGGATACGGATGGTGAACTTTCTAGAAGTGATGGACAACAATCTTACGCAATCTGTCATGGAGGGTCCTTATGTTCCACAAACTCTTGTTCCAAGAGTCCCATGAACAAATACCACAGCAGAAATTCCCGCCTACTACATGCCCAAGGATGAGAAGAATTAGGATGAAGACGACATAGAGTGCGTTGAGACCGACAAGAAGGCCAAAAGACTGATTGTGTGTCCCTACAATGATCAATCTTCAAGAAACCTTCAAATCATCAATGGCAGATGTTGGACCTTAAATTCAGCTTTGATATTGATCTAATACTCTGAATGAACTCTAAGACGATTAAAGTGCAGCGAAAACAATAATAAGAACAGAACATAGTAAATAAACCAAGAACACACAGTCAAGATGAGGAAGAAGATGAATGCAGGAGAATTGCTTCAAAGGTTTTTCAATTCATTCAATTGAAAAATTAGACGATTACAATTCGGAAGCACACTGAATACAAAGGCATTAGCCGCTATTTATACTAGTTCCTAACGACCTTACTGACAAGACCTTGATGCGTGAAATCATCTAAGCCGTCCAAATTAAAGTCGATTAAGTCCTAGTCACATGAGAAGCACAAGCAGCTAATAACCATTGAAAAACAGTTGGAAGAGGATCTTCACAGAAGAAGAAATCCACAGACCCTCTGTGAGCCATCTCATAGGCTCTGCTGTAATTGACTTGCATGTTCTTATTGATAGAGGACCGTTTTCCAGAACCTCTGTGAGAGACATCAGAGGTTCTGTCATTCTTTACTTGCTCGAATATAAGGCTTCTGTAGTTAGTCCTCTGTTGTCTTCTGTGGAAGATAACCTTCTGTCAAGACTTACAAAATACTTTTTCTATACTTTTACAAGAGATGAAAAATGAAGCTAACAATCTCCCTCTAAGTATGAAAAAGTAAAATTGGACAAAAGGGTGCAAGAAATGACTAATGAAAGAATACAAGAGGAGATTAAACTCATCCTCTAAAAAAGAATTACATAAATGAACGAATTGAAAATTTTGAGCAGGCCTATACTATTACAAGAGATTAATCCACAGCAGAGTCTGGATAGTCATCTACGACAAATTGTAGATCAGACTTGATGGTTTTGTAGACTTTGAATATCCATTCTCTAAAGGAGACTTGAACCTTGATCGTTTCCAGAAGGTTGGTCACTTTATCTGCCCTTATATGCCCTCTCTGCACCTCTGTCACCACTAGGTTGAACACCCACTCGAGAGACTGTTGAATATTTGTGCGTCTCTTTTGGATCGAAGAACCTTAGAATCTCATCCTTGTCCAGGAACACAAACCCAAAGATGGGATTGTGGACAATGGTGTTGGGATGAAATCTAAGCAGCCAACTTGGTTTGTTCATTGGAGGGGAAATCTTCAGATCTGGCTGGGCCAACCTCATAGCAATGTCGAAATCTTTCTGGCTGTAGAACTTGACTTGAGCGGGCATTACCTCAATCAGCCTTCTGAGAGAAATCGAATATGTTGACCTCCTCTCCATGTATTTGTTCAAGATCTTGTGAAAGAATATTAGATCAAATACACAGAGGTTGTGGAGGTCAGCATCTGTGAAAGTATATAGGTTGTTGTCATCCCTCTTCACCACGTACTGAGTGTATAGCACGGTCTTCTTTAGCATAGTTCACGAAGAAATTGTTTCATGTGAAGTAATCACATGGTCTGAAAAGACCTGCTCTGGTGGCCTTGTGAGTTTCGAGAAGTAGAACTTTGCAATGGCAGAGGGAATACCTGTAAGCTCTGGGTCATAAGGGGGCTCTGTGTCCACGGCTGAACAACGCCACCGTAGAATCCCCTCAACAGTGGTTGCGGGCTTTGTGCGCACCTTCTGCGTAGGAATCTTGTTCATAGATTCAAGGATCTCAGATACCCTTCCCACCGTGGCAGATTCTGGTGTTCTGGATTCTTCTTCTAGTATAGGCCTCTGGGTAGACCCCTCTGGTAGGATAGGCTTGATAGTTCCTACCAGAGCGTCAAACGTACCCGTGGACGTTTCTTCTGGTATCTTCGYGAGTYTGGAAGAAGAGCCTTCTCCAACTCTGGGGATGGGGGCTCTGCYCTTTCTCGCCTGTGCCTCTGCCAAAGAAGCCTTTAGTGCTCGAACAAGATCCGGGTCATCATACTCTTCTTCATTGATCTCCTCTGGCATTTCAGAGCTTGACCCCTTCTGTGGTGACTCCTCTACTGCTTTACCCTTGCCTTTCCCCTTAGKCTCTGGAGATTTGTCTTTTGAGAATAGGGCAGCAGCAGAGTCCACTTTTTTTAGTGGTTTGGCAGAGGTTGTCTTCTTTGGTTCCTCTGTCTTCTTCTCCCCCTCATAACGATCATGGTCATCGCCTCCTTGATTGTCATGGATTTTAGTGGCCTCTGCCTTGCATGTAGTAAGGGGAGCCTTGTTCAATCGCCTAAGAACTTTGGAAGTCGCCTTCTTCATTTTTTCTTTGACCATCTCAGCATTCACATAGGCATTGTTGATGTCCATCTCTGTGGCCCATTTCATTTTAGAGATGCAACGATAGATCTCATTTCTAAAGTTGTCACCTTCTTAGACGAGTTGCTTCATGCAGTCTCTTATAGATTCATTGCTTGCTCGGGCTTGCTTGAGAAGTTGGTCGGTGTATTTCCGCACGGTCTCTCCAAGGGCTTCAATCATTGCGTCTAGCTCTTTGCGAGTGGCTAGATGGTTAATGTTAGCCCTGGAGGATTTAGAATCAATGCCATAGGTGACCGCAGAGGAGAACATCCCTTTGATCTCATCGTTGAAGGCAGAATAATTGGTGTAGCCGGCAGAAATGAAGTCTGCAGCAAATTGGGCGGCAACCTCTGTTAATTCTGTCTTGAGCTTTTGGATTGAAGAAGGGTTGAGACAGGGCGCTGAAAGCTTCTGTGAGGTCGTCTTTGTTGAGGACAGAGCTCTGAAGGGCTGATACGGTTGCCTTGAGCTCAGAAGTTGTGGAAGTCAACTCCTTCAGAGCCTCTGTGAGAGGTGCAAGAGCCTCTGTCGCCGGTTGGGAGGAGAACAAGCTTTTCAACTCATCCATCCTCTT
>NW_020201486.1:18384-20115 GCF_001531365.2 Cynara cardunculus var. scolymus
TCAAACCAAGCTCAAGAACATATCCCAAACTCTGCATCACAACCTCAATCTCAATTTCTTCGAGAAACAGTGCCCTCTATTCAGCCACCGTATGTTACTAAATGGACCAAAAGCCATCCACAATCTCAAATTATCGGAGAACCTTCTGCCGGTGTTAAGACGCGAGCGACTGCTAATTTCTGCTTATTTGCCCGTTTTGTAAGTGAAATTGAACCTGATAGTAAGAAACGATTATATCGAACTAAGACTCCGTGGTTAAATATTACTAATTTTGTTAACTTGCATTTAAAAAAAATTTGTTCTGAAGAAAAACTGGTGTTCTAGAAAAGGCAGATTAATACCAAAAACARAATTAATCGAATAAGAGTTCAATTCCTACTCTGATACCAATTGTTGGACCTTAAATTCAGTTTTGATATTGATCTAATACTCTGAATGAACTCTAAGACGATTAAAATGCAGTAGAAACAATATTAAGAACAKAACAGAGTAAAATAAACCAAGAACACACAGTCAAGATGAGGAAGAAGATGAATGCAGGAGAATTGCTTCAAAGGTTTTTCAATTCATTCAATTGAAAAATTAGATAATTACAATACGGAAGCACACTGATTACAAAGGCCTTAGCCGCTATTTATAATAGTTCTTAATGACCTTACTGACAAGATCTTGATGCGTGAAATCATCTAAGTCGTCCAAATAAAGTCGATTAAGTCCTAGTCACATGAGAAGCACATGCAACTAACAACCTTTGAAAAACAGTTGGAAGAGGATCTTCACAGAAGACGAAATTCGCAGACCCTCTGTGAGCCATCTCAGAGGCTCTGTTGTAATTGACTTGTATGTTTTTATTGACAGAGGACCATTTTCCAGAACCTCTGTGAGAGACATAAGAGGTTCTGTCACACTTTACTTGCTCCAATATAAGGCTTCTGTCGTTAGTCCTCTGTTGTCTTCTGTGGAWGATATCCTTCTGTCAAGACTTGCATAATACTTTTTCTATACTTTTACAAGAGACTAAAAATGAAGCTAACAGCAGATAAGATTTTCTATTAAGAACATATAGAAGAAGTAGAGAGAAAAAGTCAATCTTCAAAGTGTGGTCAAACCCTCTATTACGTATTATGATTTACAATAAGCATCCTACCAAAGATTACAAGAAAAACCCTATTTATAGGGTCAAACAACTAAACAAGGTCAAAGTCAAACTTCTATAAGAAAAGTCAAACACGATGACTTTTATACAATTATAGACAAAATAAACTTTCAAGAAGAATACAACATTACACTGGCTTTCAGTCCTAACATTCTCCCTTTTGTATTCAGACTTGAAAGAAGTTCCACGCTTTGAGTCTCGTTTGAACTTTGAAGTTTTAAGCACATAATGTCTTCATCAAAAACAATCTTCAACACAAAACTTCAAACAATCATTTGTTGAGAAAGATCTTCTAACATTCTCCCCCTCGAATGTAGGACCACGATGATCTTCTCTTTAGACAATATAGACCAGAAACAATAACAATCTTCAAAATTGATCTTCAGTAAACTATTGTAAAATTTATTTTCACATTCAATATATCTCAGTCATTGTAGCATCGGAACAATTTTTGTAATAATCTCTAGTCGCACTTCTTTGGAGTCTCTTGCCATTATTGAAGTTACTCCCCTTGATCTTTACATCAGATTCCCCTTTATAATGTTCGGAAATGAATATTTCATTCATTATTACAT
>NW_020201486.1:20940-27117 GCF_001531365.2 Cynara cardunculus var. scolymus
TCAGATATGGTTGTCCTCTTGGGTAGGTCTGTCGATTTTGACATTCCATAGAGGTATTTCTGATAAGCACTCAGTCCCTCCTACAACAGTATGCTCAGTTGATCACAATGGTTGATCAAAATATTATATCTTTAAAGCACATTGATCAGATAAAAATTTATCAAAWTTWTTTGCTTTAAGCACAATTAACAAGGAATGATGCGACAACGATCAGATTATTCGGTATATGAGAGAAATGAATGAAGATTTGTAAGAACAAGTTTACAGATTCTTATATTAAAAAAAATATTGAATGTATATCAATCAAAGTAAAAAAAATCAGAAAACAAACTTTGAAAACAAATGAGCGTATTATCACTGAAAATGATTTTCTTATAAGAGACATGATAATAACAGTTTGAAGAATAGCTKAAACAGGTATTGGAGTTATGTACGACGAGAAATTACACAAGTAAAATCTCAAGAAATACCTATTCAGMGAATGTACTCGTTTCTAAAAATTTATTTACTTCCAGAAAACATTTGTTTAAAACTTCTAGAGACTCCCCCTAGAAAGTTGATTTCAGAAATGTTTCAGTTAAGCTCAAAAATTAAAAAGGAAACATTTTAAGCACGAGTTCTAAACTGAGTATTTAAAAGCCTTGTTTGGAATAGATTACAACTCCCCCTGCATTGGTGTATCATTGAAATGATATTCTGATCAGCACAAACTTGACACACCTGCAAAACCAGATTAAGTAGATTTTGGTACCCAAACGAACTTGGGTCCTATTTTGTTAGTATCGGGTTGGGGTACATTGTAACTTCCAAACTATTTACTCTTATTAGATATATTCTTTTTAGCACTGTGAACAGGATGATCAGGAATAAAATATGATCCATACCAGTAATTATGATCATACCTGTTCTTACCTTTCAAATTGTTTTGATATCTGTTGTMTGTACTCCATCTGTTATATATCTTCTTGTTCACAAAATCTGTTGATTTACATGTGGAGCACATGATCCTTTTCTTGCTAAGATTTATCAAGTCAGAATTGGATCTCACAAAACAAGGAAGACTATTAGTAGCTACAGGAGTTCGAGTTGAAACAKATTCAGAYTTAGTAACCCAAATGCTTTTAATTTTAGAAGAATAATTGGGTGATCCAATGACGTACCCTTGATTATACTGATTAGAAGACTGAAAATAGTTCTTAGAAACAGTAGATTTAGGGCTGCTCGAATAACTGTTTGATTTTACACAGTTATGGAAGCTTGTTTTACAATGTGAAGGAGAACCAATTAAGCTTTGTGCATAAGAAAAGTCTTTGACTTTTTGTAAAAGCTGGTCTCTTTCAACAGTAACTATATCAAACTTAATTTTAAGTTCAGTTCTCTTCTTCATCTCGGTTTCAAGGTCTATCTTTAGATCAGACAATTTGCTTGTAGTGTCCAGGAGTTTACCTTCTAACTCCATCTGAAGCATTTCAAACTTTTTCCGAGGCGATGTCATTCTCCGAGGCGATGTCAAGCCACTTTTTCTTATTTGCAAGGTCTTTAGCAATTGTTGTATACTTCTTTGAAGTATTTCTTTTCTCAAGAGCAAATTGCTTCTTTTCTTCATCTAAAGCCTTCTACTTTATATCAAGACAGTCTTCGGAGATGTCTTTCTTTTCTTTTTCATTCTTGGCTCGTTCCAAGATGATCAGCTGCTCAAAATTCGAGATTTGCTTTAACAACATTTTAGCATTCAGTTCAAGAGAGTTTATCTTATCTTCAAATGCGTTCAACATTGAATTTTCTTTCAAATTCAATAAATCTCCTCTTCTCTTTCTCAAATTCATTCMTTTCAACATTAAAATTCTTTYCCATTTCTAAAAGCTTTTCTTTCTCTAGATTCWAAAGCTTTCTTAGTTCAACCATGTCACTTTCAGATTTATGAGTTAAGACCTCTGACTCTTTACTATTTCTCCCAAAATAATTCCTTTCAGTTTGTAATTCATTCTGAACTTCTTGGAGTTTGTTGAAAAGATCTTTATTAGCTTTACTCCATATTTTCAWTTCATTATCAAAATATTTTCAAACATTATCCATAGAATTTTCAAGTTTATTAATTAGATACTTTGAATCATTCTCAACTCTTTCCAATGCTCTTTTATGATCTTTTTGCAGATTTTTAATAAATTCTACATCAGCATGATTCTCAGAAAATATATTTATGTATTTTTTTTATAGTTCACAATKCTCTTCTTCATATCAGCAATCTGAGCTCTCATCTCTTGATTCTCCTTCTTTAGAATATCTGTCATTYAAAAAAATAAGATTGATCAATTACAGGATCTAATGCGATGAAATCAATCAAAAGAATTCAAAAACAATTAAGYTCAAACAGACAAACATAGAAACACAAAAACTGRTGAGAAATAAGAAAATCAACAAAAACTTTAAAAAWTCWGTAGGAACAGTCAAAAACTATTGAAAACAGTTAAAAACAATMAAAAACGGTTAAAACTAAAAAGAAACAGTTTACACGACACAAAACGATTMAAAAAACTCAAAAACAGTTAAAAAATTAAATATTTGATCCACAAAAAAAWTTGAAATCTAAGGTAACAAATAAAAAACAAAATGGGSTAAGAAAAAAAAAWWAAARSCCCMAAAWKGRWWRKWWTKGRMYWWTKRWWAMMAAAAAAAAATCCAAAMACAATCCCGGATACAGATTATGACCAAGARGACTTTTCAAAATTGTGTGCTAAACCGGAGGAGAGTTAAACAAAAACRAATGAAGTTGTAGCCAAGGATAGATCAAATCGGACACGGGAGAAAGATATCTTGACCGAAGAATGCACAAGGAACACATAGATGGTATCCGAAGAAGATTACAAGCGAGTTACCTAGAATCCGGCTAGGTATTGTGCRATATAAAGAAAACCGAACAAAGTGGTGAGATTTAAGTCCAAACCRAAGAATACTCTGTTCGATTTAGGTCAAAATAAAGTGCGATGTTGAGCGATATAGCTTGAACTCGAGCGAGGTTCTATGATTTTAGAAGGGAGGTTCTTTGATTTTGATCGAGACCAGCGGAGGAGGCGGTTATGGAAATAGTTTCAACCACGGCGGATATGTGAGCTACAACGTTGCTGYGTGTTCTAGAAGAAGCTCGTCAAGCAGAAATGTGGTTTGATTCTGTCGAAAGTTATCCTCCTTCGCCGTTTGCAGTCAAATACAGATGTTGCTTCACAAACAAAAGGTTAACTGATAAACCAAGAAGATTCTGCAATGGCTTTGAGAACTAAGTCTGAGTTTGAGTCTTTGAGAGGATAACAAAGGTACTCCTCCCCATTGTAATTCGGCATTTAACAAATAATTTGTAGTAGATGTTCTCACATAATTTGCCTGTGCAAATGTGTATTTCGAAAGGACTTTCTCTTTAAGCAACAAATGGGTAAATCAAGCTACCTTCAATATCATCAATCTCCTCAACGATGATTGAGTCCTTACTGTTCAACACAAATTTGAACAACTCAATCGAAYAACACCAATTTGAASAACACAAACGAATAGCACCAAATTGAACAACACAAACGAATAGCAACCTGCAATTTATGTGAAATCGAAAGAAAATGTGTGCGATTAAGCCCAAATCTGTGCGATGAAGATGAAGCAAATGGGCAGAATGTTTAGTCTACGAGCCTATGATTTACACAATCCGGACAAGCGAGCGATTTAACCAAAAATCAGACAAGCCTACGAACAATTTAACCAGAAATCAGACAAGCCTACGAACAATTTAACCAGAAATCAGACAAGCCTACGAACAATTTAACCAGAAATCAAACAAGCCTACGAACAATTTACTCCTTATCCGGACAAGGCGACGAGCGATTTTGAACCTCAAAAATTGACCAAGTCTAAATCGTTTGATGTCCTTGAGCGATTTAATGAGAATTGAATGAAGAAACCTGCGATTTACCAAGAACTTGGCTAATGAATATTAAATCAAAAACGATGAAGGCAAGTCCAGGTAACAAATGTAGATGATGAACTTGATGGACTGTTAGGTAGGACAATAGGCCTCTAATCTGGTTGGGATTAAAAAAATTCAAAAACACTAAAACAAAAAAAATAATAGACAAAATGGATCAAACAGAAATTTTTTTATAAAAAAAATTTAAGAACACCAAAAAAATTCAAAACCATAAAAATTCACTAAATCTTGAAAAACAAAGATCAGAACGCAAACTTTTGTGTATAACAAAGATTCACGAAACAAAAACACACACAACGAACACTGATTTTACACAAAAACACAAGATTTCCAAAATTTTTGGGATCAAACTAAAAAAATAAGAACACGAAGAACATAAAAAAAATTCTAGAAAAAAAWCTTCACAGAATCTTCAAAATATGATTTTTTTTCTTTTGATTTATTGCACAACTTGCTCTGATACCAATTGTGTGTCCCTACAATGATCAATCTTCAAGAAACCTTCAAATCATCAATGGCAGATAAGATTTTTTATTAAGAACATGTAGGAGAAGTAGAGMGAAAAAGTCAATCTTCAAAGTGTGGTCAAACTCACTATTACGTATTATGATTTACAATAAGCATCCTACCAAAKATTACAAGAAACACCCTATTTATAGGGTCAAACAACTAAAAAGGTCAAAGTCAAACTTCTATAAGAAAAGTCAAACACGATGACTTTTATACAATTATAGACAAAATAAACTTTCAAGAAGAATACAAAATTACACTGACTTTCAGTCCTAACACTGATAATCATGGCCATACCCAATGAAATCTTCCAATCCCTTGATGCATGTTCCACATCCAAGAAACTATGGGATGAGCTGGCAAGCCAATTGGAAGGAGGGGTAAAAACGAAGAAGAATCGTAGAGCCCAATGTCCCAACGAATACACCAACTTCAAGGCTCTTCCTGATGAACCGATTCAGAAGACATACGATCGTTTCAACACATTGATTAATCAATGTCGTCGAAACGATATCTMCAGAACTAAGGAAGAGAACAAYGTTTTATTCCTTAAAAGTCTCGGCGATGAATGGACACAGCTGTCGATGTCGCTTCAAGCAAATCAGGACTTAGACGGCTGGTTACTCCATGACGTATAYGGAACGCTTGTTGCAGAAGAGAACGACATCATGAAGAAAAAGGTGTCCATCGGTGGACCCCTGGCTCTAGTAGCTGAAGAAAAGGAAGTATCAATGACCTCCACCAGACCACAAGAAGAAAGGAAAGAAAGCACTGGTGGTGGAATCAGAATCTGAAGATGAAACATCTGAATTAGATGATGATATCAAAGCCTTTGCCAAGTCTCTGGCCTTGATTATAAAGCAGTTCAAGAAAAAGTTCATCAAAAAACCCTATGAACGAAGATAGTTCAAGAGGGAGAGGTACCAGCCATCYTGTGAAAAGAAGCCATCTATATTCCATCAGAGGGAAGAYAGMAGAGATGGAAGAGAAGAGAGAGAAGRAAGAAAAGAAGATAGAAGAGAGGAGAAGAAAGAGGACAAAGATAGAAGGAAAAATGACCTCCGCTGCTTTAGGTCCGGAAAAATCGGTCATTTTTCCRAAGAATGCAGAGGAYGACTGGTAAATGATGCTGACTATTACAAGAMTAAATACAAGTACAATCCTAGAGAGTGAAGCMTRATGGCTGAGAAAGAAAACTGGGTGTCTGATTCTTCATCCGATGAAGAAGACAAAGCACTCATCTGTCTAATGGCCACGTTCAATGCAGAATCTGCCTCTGACACCGATGACCATGCATGTGGCTGAGAAAGATAATTGGGTGTCTGATTCTTCATCCGATGAAGAAGACAAAGCACTCATCTGTCTAATGGCCACGTCCAATGCAAAATCTRCCTCTGACACCGATGACCAGGTATGTGAGTCTACTTTCAGAGGATTTTTAAAATTAAAAGAAAAGTTAAGCTTTGAAAAATTTGAAAGACTTAAAGCGGAAAAAGAAGTCAGTTTTTACAAAAGAGAAACTGGTCTTCTAACCGAAGAAAAAGCTGATCTGATGAAAGAAAAGACTCGCATCGCCGCCCTTTAAAGAAACAGAGGAAGAAAAACTTCTAGAAATAAACAAGCGAGTAACCAAACACTTAGAAAAGAAAACTAAGCTTTAAAAGAATATGAGGTTGAGAGACTCAACTCAGTAGCTC